>NC_140821.1:5530000-5557500 GCF_050613455.1 Vespa mandarinia | reverse complement strand
AAATTATTATTGTTTTAACATTCGTTAAAATAAAATTTTGTAATTTTTATTTCAACGATCGTATAACAACGACGCATGTGTATTAAAATTCTTTAAATATTGATATTAAATTTCATACATTTATTCAGCACATTTTACAAATATATCATAAAAGAAAAAATATATACACATATAAATATATATTATATATTATATAATGTATATATATAATATAATAGTATATGATAATAACTTCATCTATTTATACCTAAATTTTTATATTGAACGAAAAATAACCGTAGATCGAAATCTATCTTTTTAATAAGAACGTTGAGTAAAATTAGATATAATATTCTCTTCATCTTCAATTATGTGATGAAGGTTCGGAAGTTCTCTCTGAAAAAGCATTGACCCCTTGAAACTCTAATGGACAATTTTCGAGGTGAACGCGACAGAAATCTGGCGATGCATCGGTCGACGTGTCATTATTAATGTATGGCCTGAAAACGGAACATGATTAATATCGGAGACATGTAATTGATATTAATATGCAAAGCGCTTACCCGACGAATAATTTCAATATCTTCGCCATAACGCCATCCTTCCATTTTACGTACTCGAGAATGTGACAGATGTTTTTCAGAAGACAGGAGTGTCCATCGAAACCATGACTGAAAAAATTTCCGTGTTTGCGCAAAAAGAAGAAAATGAAAAGAGGGAAAAAACGTCAATGTTTGAATTTTATTATAATTAATTCTCGTTCTTAAAAATAATCTTTCGAAAATAAAATTTGGTTTTCAAAAGATTCGCCAATATTAATAAATCCACTCCCAATATTTTATATATTATTTCTCTACTTGTCATTAATTTGTATGGAGTATTGGAAATATTGATACAAATATTGGATTATTGACGATTAAGTAATAATATTGGAAATTGTACCTCGATGTATTTCGACATACATAAGCTTTTACTTATTCAATCTTTATTTATTTTTTTTTTTTTCAAAAACTAACAAATCCATTGCAAGTCATATTAAAACGTAGAGTTTCATATTGCAAAATGATCCATTATTATTATTCGTAATAAAGAAATGTTGTCTCTCGAAAAGTAAATAGGCTAAATACGATGTATTGATCAAGATAACGATACTACGAGTAACATTGCAATTTTACATTCTATTTAAGATAATTTAATCGGTTGAAAGGGAAAAAGGGAAAAAGGAAGGGCTAGAAGGGAAAATAGAAGGGAGTCAAGGAGAAGAATTTTATCGTACTTCGACATTCGAAGGATCAAGTAGAAGACTAGGAGGGTAGGTTTCTCGAGGACGAGATTGTACTGGGCAATCTTTAAGCCTCCTACTACGGAAATCTTAGGAGAGAGCGACCAGAAATCCGGCCTCTTTGGTTTTCATCCTTCTCTTGACCTTCTCTCTCTCTCTCTCTCTCTCTTTCTCTCTCTCTTTATCTCTTTGTCTCCCTTTATCTTACATTTTCGACCTGAAATTTCCTCTTCCGATGTTCTCGATTCGAGGCCACGTGATCCTAGAATCGGTGAGTCGTCCTTTCCATTATTAACTCGCTATTTAAGTATTTATTACCTCTCGTAAACGAGCTTCGCGGACTCGTGGACGTCAGAAAGGGATCTGCCGACACGATTGTCCAAGAAGTTGCTTGTGGGTAACTCCCACGCGACCTTGAAGCCAGCAGCCTGGGCGAAAATTGTTGTTCTCTTCGGAAATGATGTTATCTTATAATTCATTCTGTACTGAAGTTAAACGGTAATAAGTATGATTAGTCCAGACAGCTTATATAATCTATTCATCCTTGAAGAAAGATTCGTTTAAAGAAAAAATATGTTTAATAAAAAGAAAAAAAAAAAGAGAAAAAAATTCATTTATCGTGCAGTGTAATTTATTAGAACGAGAACGATAAAATGATAAAGAAAATGATAACGTGAAGAAGTAAAGGATAGAGAAAGGAAAATAACGATATTATGAAAGATCGTGGATGAAGAGAGAAAAATTAAAAAAAAGAAAGAAATTCAATATGAGCCTTCTTCTTTGAGAGTCAACCATACTTGTTTGCCTACTATGATAAACAACGTTGAAAGAGGATAGATATATATGATAGTATAATGAATATAAGAACAACGAGAAATCTGCAATTCTGAGAGCTATTAGCTACCACCGAAAGCATTAATAGCATGAGAGAAAAAAAGATCTGTCGCAAGTTTTCCATAAATTCGATAAAACTGAAATGAAAGAGAACAGTTAAATGAAATTCATCGAAGATTATTTCCGAAAAATTCTCTTTGTATTTTTTTTGTTAATTTAGGTATCTGCATTGACAAAAAAAAAGAAAATTTTCGAAGACTGTGATAGATAAACGCGATATTAATTATTAACGTAATAAATATATAACGTGAGAAGCGAAGATAAGAAATATACCTATAATATAATGTCAAACATTACTTTTTTATTTCCTCGTGAAAAAGTATAATAGATGTGCGTAATAAACGTTATCGCTTATATACATACGTAGTAATATGTGACGTAGCTCGAGAAAAGGAAAAGGAGGAAAAAGGAGAAGGAAAGAAAAAAAAGAAAAAAAAAAAGAGAAAGGTAACACCATTACAACTAAAAAATGTTTAAATAGAGTGGCATGGTTAAGTGTCATAAGAACGTACATGGGAACATACTTGTATACAACATAGCAACTACGTTCAACATTATCGTTTTACTTAGAAAATCTCGACAGGAAATGTGAAAGACAAAGGAGGCAAGAGAAGGGAGAAGAAAGAGTGAGATAAAAAAATAAAGAAAGAAAAAAGTGTCAAATTGTGGGTGTCACAATTCATCGAGCAAAACTTTTCGCCATTATAACTGGGATACGGTTTTCGAAATGAAAGAGAGATAGAGATAGAAATAGAGAACATTTAACACATGGCGGTAGCCATATTTATAGTTTCCGTATTACAAGCATTGCGTTCTCAAAAGAATCTCACGTTTATCCGACACACGCGTTCCATTTCTCTATCGGTTTTCTTCCAGCTCTGCTTCGATGCTTGCTGAGAGACTGAAATATGGAATATTTTTACTATGGTTCGGATAAGCTCCTCTACTCCTCTCCCCTCCGCCACTACCACTTTTCTCATTCTTTCTCTTTTTCCTACCATCCCACTTCTCATAGCATATATACGGAAAAGAAAACTTATTCATATTGCAGCATCTTGGAAAACGGAATGCTATGCCCGGTATAAAGTGAATATTTGATTAATATCTTCTTTACACAAATTTAACATCCACGATCTATTTGAAATATATAGTGGCCCAAGTAAATATTTATGAAATGTTTATTGATCGAGTTCTCAAGGAAAAAAAAAAAAGAAAAAAAAATTCGTCATACCAACTAACAAAGAAAATCTTTCGACGAATTATCATTATAATTCGTATTAGTTTATCATCGCTTAATATATCCAATATATTTATTTATTTAAATTGCTATTTATTAATCAAGGATAAATGTTCAAGGAATGATCTAAGGGTAGCAAAACGAAAAAAAAAAAAAAGAAAACAAAACGCATTGTTTCGATAGTACAGCTCGACAGTTGAAAAAAATGACGTTTTATTCGTATCGCAATACACTTGACATGGTTATTCCGTTTCCTTGCGGTCTTATGTTATCGTTGTAACTGAAACAAGTTCTACGTAAATCCACTTTCGGATCGGTGAAATACCACAGGGAATACGATAAGGCGCTTTCGAGAACGTCGAACGAACGAAATTCTACAAATTTTCCAAGTTTATGCAAAAGCGATGGATAGTACGGTAGGGAGGTAGTCAAGAGAAAAAGAAGGGCTTCGAAGGTGATAGAAAGAAGAAAAAGGAAAATCCGTGTGTTACATTTGAAATTGATATACATATAACTCATACACGTATCCGGTATAGTTTTCCTTTCTTCCGTTTTAAACGAGAACTACCTTGAACGGAATCCTTTAAGGATAACCAAATGGTCGGCATATAAGAAAAGACATCTTGGGGTTCTCCGTTTGACGTTAAGAAACGGCCTAGCCTTTAGAACGAGGCTTCTCACAGACTTCCAACTTTGAAGCGACGCGTATTCCATTTTACCACAGTCTACAATTCCGCAGGGATTTTCTAAGGTTGGAAAGAGAGAGAGAGAGAGAGAGAGAGAGAGAGAGAGAGAGAGAGAGAGAGAGAGAAAGAGAGAGAAAGAGAAAGAGAAAGAAAAAGAAAAATAAAAAGGGAAGGTGAAAGGACGAACGTATATATGTCGTCCAGACTCTCGACCAGTGTTCACACACACACACACACACACACACACATACACATCCATATACATACATATACACATACACATCCTTTCTCTCTCTTGCTCACTATCCGACAGAAAGTTGGCAGAAACAGAGTGGCAGGGCCAGGTGGTACTGGCTCTAGTTGCTATTAAACTCTATATCGTCGAGGTATTGCGCCCGTGTAAACGTGGCAAAAGGCAACGCCGGCACGATAGGGGAGCCAGAGGCTCGTCGCCTGGATCTGGCAAGCCGTTTGTCAACCGAGAGTATCCAACATTCACCACTACCACTAACATCACCATCACCATCAAGTCTTCTCGGCTTCACCACTACCAGTATTCTCATACTACGAAATCGGAACCAGACCTTTTTCCGGATGCAAACAAGCTACGAGACTTATACTTTCTTAAGGAAATACATCAAAAATGACAAAAAGTTTACTCTAGATCTATACTTTTGATATTGACTATCGTAAAATATAATGTATTTAATATATGTATTAATTATCCATATATATAATATTATTATTATTAATATCAAATGTAATATATTACTATAATATATTATATTTAATCCTTTTCATCAATCTTTAACACGATATACCATTTGATTAATAAAAAAAAAAAAAAAATAAGTAAAGAATAGTTCCAACAAAAAATTAATTTGAGTGTATATGTATATGTATATGTATACATGAGATATCAAAAGCAGAAGAACTCAGATTACAGTTGGTTGAGAATAAGTTAGGAAGATAAATTTTTATTATTATATTATATACATGTAATTACTCTTAATCATCGTCAAGTTAATTCATTTAAGATAGAACACCTCCAAAATTGCCACTGTCGATGAGTCTTATTAAGACCTTAGAAAGAATATACGTGGGTTGAATTTACCATAGAATTTCCATGGGTTTGATCGGTCTACGACTTTAAAATGTTCGAAAGAATAAGGGTTATAAATCTTAGAGATTTTCTATGACTTATAGGCATGCGTCTTGGGAAAATGTTTCTATGTGTGCGTGTATATCCACGTGGATGAGAGTCAGTTGATTTATCGCGAAAGGGAGATTGGAACGATTTCGATGAGGGTGAACATCTAAAGAAGGAGATATCGGAGGAGGGAACAGGAAACGAAACTCTTTGTTACGATATAACAATACATGGGATTCGAGGTGAACATCCAGATTCAATGAATTCTAATCTATGGTATAATTCGTAAGAAAAATAAAGATGAAGATTATGAAAAAAGGAAGAAAAAAAAAATAAAGAAAGAAAAGAAAAAGAAAAAGAAATAAATTGTAAAAAACGAATAATTGATAAGAAGAAATCTTTTGATCTTTAATGTAGAGATAAATAATATCGACTTTATTAATACGAAAACGTAATTATTTATTTCGTTAATTATCAATCTTAACTGATCATAAAAAGTAACGTTTTTGGCATAATAATAACGAGCGATAAACGTTTCCATAATTTTTTTAAACCACGGCGATTCCTTTAAAACGATATAATCAACCGCGTACTTTTAAAAATAATTACAAATATAATGGAAATAATATATAGATATTTTGATTGTTCCTCTTAATCGTTACTTTCATTTAAAACAATTAGTTGATTTTTGTCTGATCGATCGTACGATACATGCAAAGGATATTTAAAACGAAGATAAAACAGTAAATAATTACGTTGTCGATTCAAACATCTCTCTCTCTCTCTCTCTCTCTCTGTCTCTCTTTTCGAAAAAAAAACAACATCATTCGTAGAATTCTCGAGGAATCGTGAATGATAAATCGAGATAAAGTATTTGCATTTTGCAACGACGTTTCTCGGTGTTCTTAGAAACGATCGATAGAAACCAGGACGACAATGACAAATTTCGATCGGTTTATATAGATCGACCCAAGAGCCCTAACCCCCCCCTCTCTCTCTCGATCTTCTTCGTGAAGGCACGAACTACGAAGGCTTGAGTATTATCGCGAACTTTCATAATTCTCGTTGCATTCTTAAAGACGCGAGAGTAAAATGCATCTCTCGTTCTCCCTTGAGAGAGCCTGAGTGATAAATCGAGAATGCCTTTCAGTATAGTATCGTGAGAACGTCCTTCTCCCTTCGACCTTTCAATTGGCCCAGTATACTCGTACACACACATACCTATATATACACAGTAATCATGCGAAATTGAATAGACTCTCTTTACAATAGAATAACTTTTTTTAAGATTCGATCGAACAATTTGATTCTTCTTTTTTTTTTTTTTTTTTTTTAGAAATTAAAAGAATTAGTTTATTAGATGACGTGTAAAAAGAAAAAAAAGGAAAAAAAATTTTACAAATATTGTGATTGATCGTGGAATTACGAAGAAAAAGTAAAAAGGTCATCTTTTTACAACTTTTTCTCTGAATCTGTAAGGAAAATTTCAAACGAGAAATTTTATTTCTGTTGTATAATACATGCTCAAAATTCCACCGAAATCGATTAACGTTCTGGTGATCTAGAAATGATGAAAATCGCAGTTTTCACTTTTTTATACGTAAAATCTGCAGATTTTGACATTTTTCTACTCTTGTCGCTTATTTCCATGTATAAATGATAGAAGTTTTCAAAAATGTGTTATTTAAATTTTCATTACAGGCCAAGATAAAAAAGTTATAAAAAGCGACATTTACTTCTTCTTTCGTGATTCCACAACCAATTGCAATTTTTTCAAAATTTCTTTTACGCAGTCATTTAGTGAACTAATTCTTGTAACTTTTTTAAAAAAAAATCAAGTCGTTTGATCGAATCTTGAAAAAGTTATTGTCCTATAAAAAGCATGTGTTCAATATTCGCATATACATGCGAATATGTGAGATCTTTTTTGATCATCAACGTCCTTCAAAGTTTTACTCGAAATATACTCGTAATCGTTGTAAAATATATTTTCCCTAATATCTATTATTATTATGCGATTGGTAACATGAATTAAATCAAAGCCTGAATAATGTTTTTGACTAAAACACATTTTTGATAAAAACGATAAAATGTTAAGAAACATCTGCAGGATTGACTTCGAATGTCCTTTTTCAAGGCTTTATTCGATAAAAAATGATAATACAACGTTTAATCATGTTACACAATCGATTAAACAATTGATTGATATTTTCAATATACGAGAATTTAATTTGTTTGTTCTACGAATTATAGAGAACTTCTTTTTTTCAGTTTAGATTTTACAAACGATCAACTATCTCCAACGAAAAATAAAGTTATATATGATCGTCTTTTACAGAATGCTCTTACGAGGCGTCGCCATAAGAGAGTGCAGCTACTAAACAGCGTGGTTTCATTGACGTTACCGTGCACTCGCTCGTAAGTGTGCCACCGTATCGGTGCTTACCGCCGCCATAATTCTTCCATCGTTAAAGGATGGATCCACCTCCTGATACACCCCATACCAACCCTATTTCACCATATCATCACATAGATATACATTTAGAAGGGATGCTTCGAAACACCTGGTGCTGTTCTCGAATGTTAACTGGACTTCGAACTGAAATGTATCGTCTGGCGGAATGAAAATTTGTTCTTTTTTTTTGTTGTTTTATCTTTCTCGGTGTTGAGAAAAAAGAACTGGCATCTTTATTGGGTCACATACATGTGCAGAGATTTGTTGGCGTGTTCTTTCGTTGTCCGTTAATTATGAAAGTATATATATGTATATATATGTATATATATGTATATATATGTATATATATATATATATGTATATATATGTATATATATATATATATATATATATATATGCAATGCCTCTAACGAATAGTTTCCACAGTAACTCCTATCTGTCTGTCTCTCTCTCTCTCTCTCTCTCTCTCTCTCTCTCTTTCTCTTTCTCTCCTTCTTTCCCTCTCCCCTTCTCTCTCTCTATCTCATCGTAGCAACGTGGAAGAACTGACAGGGAAATCTAATGAAAAATCTATGTCCCCGCGGCATCGTCCACGGGTTAATTCCAGAAGAGAGGACCGCTCGATATTTTCTACCGAGAGAGTTTATAAAGCTCGCTGTGATGACGATGAGCGCATCAAAGGGACTCCAGGCGGCTTCATTAGTAAAGGTTTCCACGGATTTAGACTGCTCGCAAGTATATATAGCCTTACTTTTTGTGTTATACAATATGTGTACAATTATTTCTATCTTCTATATAAGAACAATGATTACGTTCTATTTCTCAAAGATCACGTTTAATCGACCAACTATTTTCTTTTTCTTATTTGATTAGACGTAAATATGCCTGAGTGTTTAAAGTAAATTAAAAAAATTATGATCTGAACAGAAAGCAAGTTCAACGATTTCAAATAAAAGGATTTGATGTAAAGAAAATTAATGATGAAATTTACGAAGCATGAAATCGATCTTTTATATAATTTTGTCACTTAACATTGAATATAATTTTGCGTTAAATTGTAAAATAATTAATCAGCATATATTGACGATTATTAATATACGTATATGCATATAAAACTTCATAGGATATCTCAGAAAAGTATTTATATTACTATGACGGACAACGAATGAAAAATTTTGATTATTGACTTGAAGAAATTCACGAAGACGAAAGATAATTGAAATTCCTTTACAATTATGTTCGTTTAGTGGATTACACAGAACGACAGACAGGACTAATGGTTAAAACAGAATAGAAGGAAAGGTGAAGAAGAGTGAGAGAGATGGCGAAGAGGTGAACGAGAGTAAATCCGATTTTCACAAGTAAAGGTAAAAATTGTCAGATCGGATATATCCGGTTTAAACGGGACTTAAGAGGATTTAATAATGCTCTCTAACATTTTGGATTTAATAGCTCGCTCAATGAACGATAGAAAGATAGGTGATGGACTAAAAAAGGATAGAGAACGAGAGATGCAATTAGAAGGGTTAATTCGATTGAATCTTTGCTTGTGGAATTAGAAATATTATATAAAAAAAAAAAGAAGAAGAAAAGAAAAAAAGAAAAATGTCGAAAATCTATTTGGAGAACTCTAACTATATAACTCGTCGTTCTGCCACGTGTTACAAAATGTATCCTTCATTGGTGAAAGACAAGTTTTCTTTTTATAATATTAAAAAATACCAGATATTAGCGGACTCTACATCGAATTATAAATTAGCCGTCGATAGCGGTATCTGTTCGAATACAATAGGAAATATCGCCAAAATGATTTTTTTTATCCTTTTTAAATAATTATACGTTGCTTCCACCAAAGTACTTCAAAAGTTAAGTATATATAAAGATTTTCATCTATTCATTATTATCGTTCCTTTTTACTGATAATTATATGTATCTCCGTTTCTCTGCTTCTGACTTCTCATTTCACTTAACTTTTTTCTTTTTCTACATCCTTCTCGTCATTTTTACTTTTAACGCAATAACTTTCATCCAATATGTAAGCTTCCTTAGTTTAGTAGAAACGTAAAACTTTTAATTATCTCGATACCGGAATGTCCTCGTAGAGAAAATCAAGTTTTATATTAAATATCATGGTTATCAACAACAATGCGTCGAGTAATAACGTATTTAGTAATTTACAATGTCTTTCATATTTCATTGTTTTCCTTTTTCTTTCTTTTTTCTTTTCTCTCTTTCTTTCTAATCTCGAATCAGAACATATGTATATTGTAAAAATAATAATAAAAAAAAAAAAATAAATAAATAAATAAAAGAAAGAAATAACAAAAAACCTTCGAATATACTTACAAAAAAAGTGCTGCCCTTTCGAAAAGCAAGTATTCTCGTTGTTCTTTTTACAATCTCCGGATCACTATACGCAACAACAATGGCGCATAGTATTAATAATAATAAAAAGAATCTCGTTTTCAAATGTTCCATTTTTCACGTTGTACCAAAGCAATCGAGAGGTCACCCTTTCAATAATCTCTTTTATTTCGTATAAAAGATTAACTCGGTATTATTTTTCTTTTTTCTATTTTTTTTTGTCGATATATCAAGTAATTTCTATATGTAGTTGATCTTCTATCTGTGACGGTTGATCTTTTAAGATGAAGGTTAAAGGACGAACCCTTCTTCGTTAGGAGATACTTTTACCCTGCCTTTCAACCCTTTCTCTTGGCACCCTTCGTGCCAAACCAGTCCTCAATTAGTAGCTTCGTGGTTAACGTTAATTCTGCAGGGAACAAGAGAGAAATAGAGAGAAAGAGAGAGAGAGAGAGAGAAAGAAAGGGAGAGAGGGAAAGAGAGGAAAAGAGAGAGAAATACAACGTCCTACCTTAATTCCGCTTTAGTCCTCGGCGTAACTAAGCGCCACGATTTTCGGCGTCCGGTCGATCACCGCAAATCGATCTCGTTCACCGCCCTCGAAACATTCGGTGTGGTTTATCTTCTCTCTCTCTCTCTCCCTCTCTCTCTATTTCTCTGTCTCTCTCTGTTCTATCTCTATAGATCTATCTTTCTCTTTACCCTTTTCGCTTCATCAAACACCGAAACCATCCTTCTTTTCTTTCCTTTCACGAAATTTCTTCTGCAAAAGCTTTCCTTCGATCGAGACGACATATACGAGAGAAAGGAAGAAAGAAAGAAAGAGAAAGAAAGAGAGAAGAGAGAGAGAGAGAGAGAAAGAGAGAGAGAAAAGTTCCTTTCTCTGACAAAAAGTTTCCAGTGAAAGCCAAAGAAAGCACTTCTCTCTTTCCCTTTCTTTTACGAATAGTTGTCACGGAAAAGACAGTACGTAGTTTCGATTTTAATTATTCATCGTCGATTCGATGATTTCGATTCGAAACGATAACGATTAGTTCTTTCAATTATTTTTTTATTTTTCTCATTGACAATTTTTTTGGAAATTTTAAAAACGTGTATAAAAATGAGTAAGTATGTTTTAAGTATCTGCGCTATCTCTTAATCGAACTCAAATAACTGTTTTTCTTGAATATTTGACAAAAAGAGAGCTGAGAAATGCATCCATGGTATGAATTATTTCAAAGTGAAATCTTTTTTGATGTTTTTTTAATCGACCGTTTGTCGGAACAACCAGTAGACTACGGTTTTTAAAGAACACAGATCAATGTTGGTAACTCTTATTATCGACGAATAATTTAATTTTATTCGAACGAATGAAAATTGTATCAAAAGGTTACTCTCGTTAAACACTTTTTTCTTTTATACTTTTTCCGATTTTTCCCGACTTTTTTCTCGGTCGTTTCTCTCTCTCTCTCTTTCTCTCTCTTTCTCTTTATTTTTCTGTATCTCTTTTTAATCAAATACAAAGCTAAAATAAAAAAAAACGGGGTTCACTAGGATATTTGAAACGTTCGATCGATAGCTGATAATTTGATTGTTTCTAATGTCAAACGGCAATAAAACGTAGCGTAGATTTTCGAAGTAGAATTTCAATATCGTCTGTTTTACTCTTTTCATCCCTTTCACTCCTCTCGTCGATGTCAGTTATCTTTTTCAAATTTTCAAACGAAACCAATCGATTTTCCCACAAATCGCGTACCTCGTTTTCCACCGACTGTTACCACGATTCTCGATCCCAAGCAAGAAACACACAAGAGAATCATCGATGGACCAACCGACTGCCTTCTTTCTAACACGCTCGGTGACTTATTCGATGTTTGGACTAAATATTAACGCGTAATTTTAACAGCTAACGGAAATCTGTAACTGGTTCGACCAGTGATTTTTTTTATTGTACATTTCTCTCTATATATATATACATCTCTCATATATATATATTGATTTGAAAATGATCAAACTCATATATATACAAATTAATTTTATAAATATATCTACATTATTAAAATGTAAATCGATGTGAAACGAATGTACGATCGTAGTTCTACTTCAATAATTATTATATATTGACATAAATGTACACCCTTAGCAATACTCATTAGACTTTCTTTCAAGGGTAATTTATGATATAAAATATTTGATCTTAAGAAATTCTTCGTGCGCATACTATGGTACAAACATAGAATAAAAAACAAATAGCCAAGTATTGTCGGAGATTTAAGTATTTTTTTTTTCGTCTTGTGTATTTTCTCAAGGCTAGAAATAAATATAAGAAACTTCCAAGAACGAAAGATCCGTATGTTTATTTTGATCCTAACCGTCGAGATAACTGTTTCTCACGCGAAAAGAATTGTATAAGAGATAGCAAATGAAATTATTTAAACATATCCGGAGACATTCCGGATACTAATTAAAAATCAGTTGTGTCCTTTTTTTCATAGAACTCCTGATTCTTCTTTCCTTAATTTTCTAAATATTCTCCAGAATAGTTCATCCGGTCTGAGTTGCATTTTGAATTTCGAATAAAAAAATCGAATTAAAGGTTAACCATTGCCAGTAATATATAATAATACATAGAGACTAATATGAATCTAATATAATTCGACAAAATCAATACGTGTCTTATAATTTGACAAGACTATTACGAGACTTATAATACACAGAAATCAGTAAGTATGTGTCTTTTAATCTAGCAAAATCATTATGAGTCATATAATACATAGAAGTCAGTATGAGTTTCATATAGTTCGACAAGATTGGTACGTGTCTTCTAGTTCACAAGATTATTACGAATCTGATAAATACATAGAGACCGTTACGAGTGTTAGTCAAATTCATTTACGGAATTATGCGAATATAATATATTAACTGTATCTTAATTTACTCATTGTTTTTTAAATCGTTAAATAAATCATCCTTTACAAACAAGCATTATTTTGTGGAATTAGTTTTGCAGCATTAATTTGATACAAGACAAATGGTAACTACGTTATATCATTGGATGAATTTTTATTATGAATGAATTTTGATCTGTACAACCAGAAATATCAAGGTTATTCGTTGTATCACGCAATGAAATAAGTTAAAAATTTTATTTTCCTAAACATTTGGTTTATCGTTAAATCACTTTCGTAATAATTAATAATCATATTCATATATCGAAAATACTCATGTTAATCTACGAATATTATTAATTCACTGAGAATAAAAAAGAAGATATTCTACATATAAAATAAGCGATTACACATTTATATCTCCCATATATTATAATATATTAATACTCAAATCAATATAATATTTATTATATTTCATTCTGTTCATCGTATTCGATCAAAAGCTTTAAAAATTCTATCGTCCAATTAGAAAAACAAAACGAAGCTTTTTCCTTCTATTTCACTTATTGGAATATACAAGTTTGTCAAATCGTTCTCGTTTAATATGTAAAACTTGAAGAGGATCTACGAGTAATTCAAAAGTTGCTTGGATCGTCAATGTCAAGTTAGTTTCTTGAAAATCAAGAGGAAAATGTAATTGTAATCGTCATCGTCGTCTTCGTCTCCGTCTTCGTCTTCGTCTTTGTCTTCGTCTTCGTCTTCGTCTTCGTCTTCGTCTTCGTCTTCGTCTTCGTCTTCGTCTTCGTCTTCGTCTTCGTCTTCGTCTTCGTCTTCGTCTTCGTCTTCGTCTTCGTCTTCGTCTTCGTCTTCGTCTTCGTCTTCGTCTTCGTCTTCGTCTTCGTCTTCGTCTTCGTCTTCGTCTTCGTCTTCGTCTTCGTCTTCGTCTTCGTCTTCGTCTTCGTCTTCATCGATCTCAATTTTGATTTTGATTTCAATTTGGATCTCGATCTCGATATTGCGGTCTTTACAATTAAAACGAATGCTTTCGATTAAAGCTAGTTCAAATTAATTATTGAATTGGCAAAGCGTTAGAAACTATTAAAATCCACTTCGAATATATACTCTAAGTATCACCAAAAGGGATGTTGAACTATTCCCTCCTTTATCTCTCTCTCTCTCCTTTCCTCTCCTCTCTTCTCTTCTCTTCTCTTCTCTTCTCTTCTCTTCTCTCTCTCTCTCTCTCTCTCTCTCTTTTTGTCTCGAATATTTCGTTTAATTGTCTTTGATAATCAGCAACACCAAGAAGTTTAGTTCGCACGAATTAATATAATATTAATTATGAAAATTGTACAAAAGAATCATTTCGACAATATAATTTGGGGGTTATCTAAACTATACTATTACAAGAACCAATTACATTAGGCTCGACATACCAAGTGAATTTTTATTATAATTTCTTGCATACGAATACATTGATATTTGTATATTCGTCGTAATTGTTCCGTTTAATATTGAAATAGAATTGAAGTTATTTTTATTAAGTAAGTATTAAATCTATCTGTTGAAAAGTTTCATTGTTTTATTTAAAAATATTCTTTTTAAGTAATAAAATATAATACGTATGTGATATGAAAAATTTATAAAAAATTTCTATAAAAAAATGTTAAAAAATTTATTAATGCTTAATATTAAAAAATTAAGATTTCAATTTTTACGAGATAATCCGACAATGAATAATAAGAATTTTCCTGCGATCGTGTCTAAAAAGGAAATTATTACGTGTACGAAATATCGTAGCTTCAATTAAAACAAGATTTCCGCCATTTATACATTAATCCGAATAAAATTAGTCTCGTTTAAACAATTCGTTTGGCGTGAAAAAGTTCTCTACACCGCCCATTTTCCTTTTAATGAAAGAACTTCTGCGCAGAAATTTATCGTTTCTGGTTGCACGTCCTGCATCCCTTTCAACTTAATTGTTCTTTATATACCTAACGTTGGTAGGACTTTTAAATTAGAAGGAGGGACAAGCCGTTTATTTTGGTTTTTACAAGCTCCAAAAAAAATTGTTATCTCTCTAGATCTTAATCGATCAATGTGAATCATTTAAATCTACATATGATTTTAATAAAAATAATTAAAAATTATAAATGTACACAAAAGAAAGAACAATTAAAATTTTATGTTCGTGAAACAAGCTATTTTCTTTTATTTAAAAACAAATCCCCATTTATATCGATAATTTTTTTCTCGATTTTCATCAATTAATATGAAACAGTAATATTTTGATAAAAAAATATATTGTGGAAAAAAAGTTGCAAGTATCATATAACATAAAATACCAAAAAAAAATATTTTCTCTAGTATCGATATTGAACAATCGACCAGTTGCATCGAGATACGAATATATTGCGAAAAAAGTCAGTAAATTGCACATATAATGTAAAATAAAAGAAAAATTCAAGTATTGATATGGGATATATAACGTAATATATAATAAGATAAGAGACCAGAGGAATGATGATACGATGAAAAGCGTATGTTTCTAAAGGTGTTCAAACACCTTACGGAATATTATATGTCGCTTAGAAGAAAGGACGACACTTTAGGATGTGGGCGAGTACATCCTTGTGAAATACGAGAGGATCAAGGCAGAAAACTTTAGTTTGTGTAATGATAAGACGCAAGAAGAAGTTGAGCTGACACGCGTCGCAGCATCCCTTCTTCATCTTCTTCTTCTTCTTCTTCTTCATCTTCTTCTTCTCCTTCTTTTTTATCGTGCAAAAAGAAATTTTTCTCATACTTGGCCTGTTTTCCTCTCTCGTACCAAAATTATCTCTCGATGAGCTCTGAGGAAAGTTTCTTTTTTTCATCTTTTCTTCTTCCTTTGGTATCACGAGATACGCTAACCAATTTATGGTAGAAGAAAGAAGGAAGAAAAAAGAAAGGACATCTATCAAGACGACTTTTTTCTTTGCGTAAAAAAAAAAAAGAGGAAAAATGAAATAATATGTTGTTCGTCGTATTGCTTTTATTTTTTATTTTTTAATATTAATAATTATCGAAAGATTTTTACTTACGTTTTTTGGCTCGTACAAGGAAAGTCCATTTAATGAGTATATTCAACGAAATGAAATTCTCAATTCTTCAGTTTTCAAGAAGCATCTCTCCCGTTCTCGCTCTCTCTCTCCTTCTCTTTCTCTCTCTCTCACTCTCTCTCTCTCTCTCTCCCTCTCTCGTGTCACTATTTGTTATCCAGCAAAGGTAGATAATCGGAAGAACGACGGAGAATAATGAAGAAAAAAAGAAAAAAAGGAAAAAAAAAGTCAAGGAGAGAATAAAAGGAAAATAGAACTGCGGTAGAAAAAAGCGAATTAACGCTGTAACATGCTGTGCATCGATCAACCTCCACTGTTCTCCTTTCCTTCTTTCATCTTTCTTCTTTTTTCATCGTCCAATACCTACTCTTTCTTTTCTTTCTCTTGGATACTGCAGGAGTTGCATACAGATGTCCCTGTTAAAAGGTTATATCTCTCGTAGCGAGGGAACAACAAAAAAGAAGGAAGGAGAGAGCAGTGTTCGGTAAAACTCCGGTTGAAAGAAATTAATTCTTGGCTAATACGAAAAAGGTAAAATAAAAAAAAAAAGAGGAGAAGAAGGAAAAAAGAAAAGAAAAAATAGAGAAGGAAAGAGATTAATATTCTTTCACGTGACGCTGTAGCCCGTTCTATATATTGTTGTTGTTTTTTTTTAATACGTTTATTATTTTTTAAACAATAATTTTAACCGTTCGTTATTTCAATCGTTTTACATACGTGGATAGTTGTGTAGAGTGTAGACGTTAGCTTACAAATAGGTTAGTTTAATTTATCCATATATAATGTGTGTATGTGTGTATGCATGTATGTATCTATGTATGTATGTATGTGTGTATACGTGTTTTTTTACTCTTTAGAGTAATGGCTTCTTTTAATTAGGTAATTAATATTTTACACATAGCGTCTCTTCTTCCGCTTGGCTCCTTCTCTATATATAATATATATGTATATATATATATGCATATATATATAAATATATTTATATAACATCCCCTACTCTTTCTCTTTCTTTCGTTCGCTCTCTTTCTCTCTCTCTCTCTCTCTCTCTCTCTTTCTCTCTTTCGTTCGTTTTTCTTTCTCTCTTCCTTTTATTTTCACAATCATTCTCTCAATCTTTCACACGCTCTTTCCCTCTCTCTTTCTCTCTCTGAAATCGCATCCTCCAATCATGTCAATTTTATAATTTACGCAGATTTCATAGTTTCGCTTATCTCTCTCTCTCTCTCTCTCTCTCTCTCTCTCTTTTTGTTTCTCTTTCTCTTTCTCTCTCTTTCTTTCTCACACTCTCTCTCTCCCCTCTCTCTCACTCTCTCTTTTTTCTCTCTCCTTTCCTTTCTCCACACTGAGAGCGAAATTACGTGAGGAATTATAGACGGATTTGAATGCCATTTGCCCTTCGAAGCGACTGAACGAGATATATATGTATATGTGTGTATGCGGTATGAAATGAATCGCGAAATACGGCTATTTAAATGACAGGACGAATCCTGTTTCTTCTTTTTCTTCTTCTTTTTCTTCTTCTTTTTCTTCCTTTTTTCGTCTTTTTTCTATTTTTATTTGTTTTGTTTTTTTTTTCTTCGAAATACCATTTCCAACGAACTTACAAATAAACGACGCTGACTTCGAGGGGTCTAAATTAAAATACGACGATAAAAATTGAACGAACGTTCCCATCTAACTATCCTTCGAAGTGAATCTTCTTCGTATTTGTTCATTTTTCGTTTTTTCTTTTTTTTTTTTTCATTTTTGTAAATTATTCGAGAAAATTCATTGATCATTCGCCGAAAGTTGTAATCGGAATTTCTTCGAATAATTACGTTAATTATTAATCATCGATGACGACGACGACGATGACGACGACGACGACGATGACGACGATGATGATAATGATGATCTACGTGGTGTCATTATGATAAATTAACAATTTTTATATTTACGAGAGAACAGGGAGAGAAAGGGGAAGATAAAAGAGGCGCGGAGAAAGCAAAGGTTACGCGCTGGACATGTGGCACTCGATTTTCACTAAACATACATGCACACGCAGAGATATACATACATACACACACACACACACACACACACACACACACACACGATTTAAAACGTGACGAAGAGCAGACGCACACAAAAACAGACACAACACAGACGGACAAATAACAGACCAATAGAGACACAACAAACGACACGACACAACACAATAGATAGACAGAGAGATCAACACAATGTGTCAAGAGCGTTTACTATGCATTTCTTATTCGCTTTGTTTGTGGTGTGTAATTTCATTTACTCTCGGATTATTCGTTGTTTATTTAAAATAAACACCTTACTCGTTCACATTTTATCCATTCAGTTTCATATCTTCAGTTTCTGTCTCTCTCTCTCTCTCTCTCTCTCTCTCTCTCTTTCTCTCTCTCACTCACTCTCATTCGCTGTCGACTTACAAGTCTCCCCTCTCTCTCTTTCTCTCTCTCACACATACACATACCTTTATATTTTATCTTTTATATGTCGTACGAAATTCTATAATCGTTTGAGTACCAATCGTCTATTCGCTATAGTAGTACTCTAATTCGAAAAATCAAGTTCGCCGCTGCTAACAAATGTTAAAAACAATATTTAATGGAAACGAAACAAAAATGTTATTACATTATTCACTTGTGATAATCGTCAGATATATATAATCGGGTTTGTTCAAGTTACAATAGTTTATAAATTGTGATGTAATTTCCTGTAATAATGTCGTGTCATCGATCAATGTATCGTTATCTGCTGATTAATAATTAATCCTTCGCGCTCGAAATACATCTCTTTAAAGTATGCATAACTGTGTTAAGTATGCGAAAGAGAATAGATTTTCACATGTGGTTAATCCGAGCCTTTTCATCGATAAGCTCTGCTAATTTGGAGCGTTATCAACGAATCGAAGATATTAATTAAAAATTATTAGAAAAATCGACCGAGTGCGAAGGATTAAAAGCATTTAGTCTCGAAGGATCGATGAGAATTTTATTTTATTATATATATATATATATATATATATATATATATATATGATATATATAATATATATCATATAATATATATAGATATCGATTATTCTCATTTATCACATATTTTATTAACCTAATTTCCAACGATTACTGGCAGATACAAATTAGCGTTAGTACTTATCGATTATATATATAAATGTCTGTGCTATTTGCCGATCGTCGGCGGAGGACCCCAAGGAAAGAAAAATAAAAATAAAAATAAATGTAAAAATAAAAACAAAAACAAAAAAGATAAAAAAAAGAAAGAAAGAACACGAAAGGAAGAAAGGGATAAAAAAAACAAAAAGAATGAAACACTACAAAAGCGAGATTCGAAAATACTCAATGGGATCCTTCGCCTACCCTTTCACGAAACTTTTTCGAGATTCTCGTCGATGGACTTTCGTCGGTCGTCGCTCGAAAGAAACGCCAAGAGTCGAAACAAACAGTCTCCACTCCTAATAGCGCGCTTTTAAAGCCCATTTTAAATCTACAGAGGAGCGCGCGGGATACACGGAAAGCTGATAGTTTACTTGCAGTAAACACGTAACTCCACGGTCAGTATCGTGAAAATACTCGAAGACAGAGAGAGAAAGAGAAAGATAGAGAGAGAAAAGAAAACAAAACGAAACAAAAATAAATAAATAAAAAGGAAAACATCGACGTATTTTCAAGATCTGCGTTGTCTCTTTGTTTTTAAGTATACCAAAACATAACTTCCCTCTGAAAAGTTCTTTTCCTCAAATATTATATTGAATTGAAAAGAGAAAAGTCAAAGGAACACGGTCCTGACGAAAGTCATTCGACGATTTCATTAGTGATAAATCTCGGCATGCTCGTTTCTTCTCTCTTTATCTTTTTCAATGTTTAAAATTTACTTAAAGAATTATTCCTACGTCTTTTCTCTTTCTCTTTCTCTTCTCTCTCTTTCTCTCGTTCTTTACTCTAAACCTTTCAAACGTTCTTTTTATCTCTCTTACTCTCATACATTCGTGTACTCACTTACGTACTGCCTTCTTTGTCACTCGTACTTTTTCTCTTTCTTTCAATCTACGGAAGCACCCTTACTTTTCTCTTTCTCTCTCTCTCTCTCTCTCTCTCTCTCTCCTTCTCTCTCTTTCTTTCTTTCTGTTTCCTTTTTCTGTTTCATTTGACTTGGCTTCGTACACGCGCGTGCATATACACATACTAACACACGAGCGAACGCGATGTGTCACGCGACAAACGTATACGCATCATCGATACTCACATACAGAACATTCAAACACACAGACGGACATTCAATCAAACAAACAGACGGACAAACAGGCAAGTAGGCAGGCAGGCAGGTAGACAGGTTGACACGAGAAACACAGTCACGTTCGCTTCACAAATAATACATATTTAATCAAATATTCCAAGCCGACTTAATATAGGATAACAGCTTCATTTTTATTTGTATATCTCGTTTTAGGTCGTAAATCTAGAGGATTGGCACGAGTCCGCCGTTACGATTCGATTAGTTAGAAAAAATCTAGAATTTCTTAATTACCCGTAATTTTATCGTAAACATTTAACTGTAGATTCGATACGTTTACTCCCTTATAACACACGTTTCGCCTACTGCTTACGGATATAACAAAACTCTCGTTTATTTTATTTATTTATTTTTTTTTTTAATCCTCTTACTTCCTTCCTCGTGTATGAGTGTGTTTTTGTTTTACAATATATGCTCGTTTATCGTGTCGTTTCACAATATGTGTATATTTATGTATGCATATGTGGCTGCATATATATGTATATGTGTGTGTGTGTGTCATATATATATATGCCTGTGAATGTGTATATTCGTAACACACCTACCAACAAGTAACCCCATTTTCTCCACACAATCGTAACGCATATGTAACGATGAATCCGTTGAACGCGAGTTCTTCCCCCGTTAAATATGCGTAATTTTTAATATGTGTGAACATTTTTTATTTATTTATTTATTTATTTATTTATTTATTTATTCATTCATTTATTTTATTTCCTTTTTTTTCTTTTAAATATTCGTGTATGCGCGTGTAATGTATCTACGTTTCGTTTAATGTAAAATATGAATGTGTGAAAAAGAATGTGCGTGGTGCCCACAATGTGCACGTGTGCTCTTCGTTCCCCCCTCTTTCCTTTCTCTTCCCAAAATACCGTTCTTCTTTCTTTTTTTTTTCTCAAATCGTACACAGAAAGAACAAGGAGGAACACGAAATTGGCGGATGCACCACGAGCAATTCTCTCATATAAACGTCGCTACTTCCTTCTTTCTCGTCATTTTTTTCTCCTTAACGCGCACAACATACCGGGAAAAGAATTTCGCTTAAGTGCGAATGACGAATGACTTTTTTTCTCCGTCCCTTACTTTCCCCTCTGGCCTATAACTCTACATTTCTCATTCACATCCCCCACTTTCCTCTTTCTCTGTCCTCTTCCTATTTTTTTCCTTTTTCTTTTTCTTCTTCTTCTTCTTCTTTATCATCATCATTGTCATCATTGTCATCGTCGTCGTCGTCGTCTTACTCCTCGTCTTTGTAACCGTAGAAAATGTGAGACGTACAAAAAGTGTTCCACGGCACATTCGGCACGCTTCTTATCCTCTCTCTCTCTCTCTCTCTCTCTCCCTCCCTCCCTCCCTCTCTCTCTCTCTTTCTCTCTCTTTCTCTTTCTCTCTTTTATTCTCTTTCTCTGTCTTTTTGTGTCTTAGACTTAAGTATTCACAAAATTCCTTATCTTTGTCCTCATCATCCTTTTCACGCTTCGATTCGATTTCATTTTTCTTCGTATGATTTGTCTTCGATTTCTTGCGATGGTCGAAATAGTTGGATGAATCCTAAAGAGTTTGGCGTTTTTCACGTCGTCTTCTTTTCCTCGCGGAAAAGAGACAAAAAAAAGAGAGTGAGAAAGAGAGAGAAAGAGAAAGAGAGTAAGAATGTGTACATGTGTGTGTATGTGCGAGAGAGAGAGAGAGAGAGAGAGACAGATAGACAGACAGAAAGAAAAAGAGAGAAAGAAAAATAGAACAAAGATATCTCTTTTTGTTATCACCAACACACCTCGATCGACACGAGCGCACGCATCGTCTAAAGCCGAGGAAACGGGCCGAACAATAAATATCCACGGTTTTCTTTTTGGCCCTCGGGGTGGCCGGAATAATAAGAGTCTGATTGTCTTAACAATACTATCAGTTTTATACGAGTTTCCGTACGCGCGCATGTACGTGTGTGTATGTGTGTTTGTTTGTGTATTTAAGACGCAACCCTGGACACGTATATACATATACATATATACATATATACATATATACATATATACATATATACATATATATATGTATATATATGTACATGTATATGTATATGTATATTTACGGGTCTTCCTGTGCGTGCATGTACGTAATTTTTATTTTTTCTTCGTACACAACTAGATACTTCTTTTTTTTCTTCTTTATCCATGCTTATATCTTTAAATAATAATAATAATAGTCGTTTAATGATTATTAACAATATCATAGGTGGCTTTTTTCTTCCTCCTTCCATATAACCATCGTTATTAGCACTCGATATACAATACTTTAAGGTATTAATCGTATTCATTAATATTGTTATTTATGGTTATCTTTATCAATCGTTAACGTAACGTTATCATTATTATTTTATTATTATTATTTTATTTTTATTATTATTATTATTATTATTATTATTATTATTATTAATATTATTATTATTATTATTATTATTATTATTATTATTATTATTATTATTATTATTATTGTTGTTATTATTATTATTATTATTATTATTATTATTATTAAAAGTTATTATTTCTATCGTGTACTATCGATTGCTATTACGTCATTATACTATTTTTCGTTATCCTTATCGATTATGGTATATCGTTAGCGTTATGTGACAATAGTTTTTAGTTAATTGTTAATACTATTATTAATATTAGTGTAGTATGTATATCTATATTCAAAACTCGTTCGATAATAACTCGCGATTCCACGATTACGCGTCTTCAATAGTCGCGTATTGTTTACGTGGAAAAAGATAGAACGATTAATTATATTAATGTACAGTTCGTTGACGTTTATTATCCTACCGGATGATTACCCTCGGCCCGTCCTCGGCCAAATCGCGGAAAATGTTTAATCGGCGTTAGTTTAATAAGAAAATCGATTGACTATTGCCTCGCGTCATTCTTTTAACTTTCACTTTTTCTTGTTTTCTTTTACTTTTCTTTTTTTTTTGTTTTTTGTTTTTTGTCTCTTCCTTTATTCGTCCAAGAGAAAGTGTCGTACAATGTATTTTCAAAATTCAAAACTTTCAATGTAACATGATTCACTTCCTTTAAACTCTTTCTCGTCGCCTTTCGATTCCTTTTTACGACTTATTACAACGTCACGAAGATAGATTTTCAATATTTCTTTTCTTTTTTATTTCTTTTCTTTTTTATTTCTTTCTTCTTTTTTCTCCTTTTCGTGCTTATTTTCTTTCGATTTCTTAAATTGCAAGCCGACCTCGCGTCGAAGCTTCGTCGATCACGTTTCTCAACAATCTCGAAAAGCTTCTTTCAATGATAGAGAAAACAGCGACGAACGATAGACGCGATCGTCGACGAAGCCGATGGCAGTGATCACGAGGATTTTCGTTTGCTTGAATGGGGAGAGAACCGATTTCTTGTTGTCGGTTTAATTAGCATGGCGATCGTAACACGATTTCGATGTATATACGTGTATATACATAAGAACAAAAAAATATTTAAGAAATATCTCAAAAAAATTTTAAAAGAAGAGCGAAAAATTATCAAAAAAAATTTCTTTTTTCTTTTTTACTTCCATCGACTCATGAGATCCTTGCTATCGTAATTAAAATACAATTCAATTCCTGCAGTTTCTTCGATGATTTGATAATCCAATTATTCATTTATATTCGTTTATATTATTCATCCACTAAAATGGATGGAAATATATTTTTGTTAATTAAAAAGCCAACAGGTGTTTGGCTTGCTTACTCGGCGAATATTTTAAAGTAACGATTTTTCGTCCTCATTCGTTTTCGAAATAAGAGAAGAAAAAAAAAAAAAGAAAAAAAAATTAATGATCGCGTTATTCACATCTTTTCGTATAATACGATGATCGGCAGTCTGTGTGTGCATGTTCGCGTCGGATTATATACGGTGATACGAATCTATTTCTAAATTTGCAATAGGGTTCGTTATTATTCGTCGGTTGGATCTCGTTAGAGCTTATTAGAATAATACGAAAGCTTTGCTTTTTTCTGAGTATCGTGTATCGCGTTCGTGGATATTTTCGAGGGTATCAAAAATGTCTAAACTACGTTTTCTTTCTTTATATGTACAACTCGATGCCAACGCGTAAACGATTTTAAATATCGAAATATCGATAACGATTATTATTCTTCTTCTCTTTATTCGAGAAGTACAATTTTATCTTTTTATCAGAAATTCTTTTCTTTATTCTAATCCTGTACGTCTTTTTATGACGAAAGAGATCTATAGTTCTCGAGATAAATAACTTACTCGTTCTTCGTCAGAAATAATTCACTTTTCAAAACGAGCAAACGAACGAAAAAACGAATAACAAAACGTATGCGACACAAGTATTCGCGATTTTACGATAAACTTCCTCGTTTCGTTAAAAATTGCTAGATTCGCTCGAAAGGAACGTTTCGAAGAGACTAGTGTCTTTTTTCTTTTCTCTTTTTCTTTTTCTTTTTCTTTTTTCTTTTTCTTTTTCTTTTTTTTTTATCAAAAAGCAAACGTTTTTTACCATCGTTCATTTTTACCATCAACTTTTTACCATCTTCATCGTCGTCATCGAAGATTTTAAGGGCAAATAAGCGAGTTATTTCTCGTTCACAGATAATTGACGAATGAACGAAGACAAAGTCTCGCAAAGTTCGAACCATCTAACTTTCTCCTTTCTCTTCTCTCCCTCTCTCTCTCTCTCTCTCTCTCTCTTTCTCTTATCTTTCTTTTCAAAGATAAAACTCAAATTAATATTTCCTTGCTAAATGGCCACGCTTTAATCGGTCCTTATCTTAGAAAGGGTCTCGATTTTCATTCAAGTAAGTACGTATCACGAAAATTTGCTTCAATTTCTAAAGCATAACTTTGGAAAGTTTATTTATTATACTAAAAAAAAACGTGATTTCTTTTAATTCGAATATCAAGTACATAATTGCGAGAAAAATAATCTCAAAATTATCCCCGTACACCAATTGATTCTATTTCTCTCCGAAGAATTTTAAAGAAAAGAATTTTAAAGAAAGATTGTTATTGTTTTATAAACTTCCTTTTTCTCGTTTTAATAGAGACGTGGACGCGCGAGCGACCAGTATAGAACTAATATTATTATAATTTCGAGGAGTAATTATAAATTTCGTAACGTTAAACTCCAATCGAAAAAATGAAAAGCCATTTTTGTGCAAAAATTTAACTTAAATTCTGACATTTAGAATAAATAAAATAAAATAAAAAAGAAACTGTAAAACTGTAAAAAAAAAAAAAAGAAAGAAAAGGAAAAAGAATAACAATACGATGGAGCAACCATTCATATATTCAACTATATTCAACATATAGAGAATATTGAAATACTTTAAACTCGTCGAAGAATGACAATACTCATTCCCTCCTCTTCCTCCTCCTCATCCTCCTTCTCCAATGGGAACGAACGTTATAATCTTTTCCAATCGTCGCACGTCGCGTAAAATTTCCCTATGGACGGTTTGACTTCTACGTTTCTATATTTTTCTTTCATTTCGAGTAGCGCGAGTACTTGCATACTCTTTATATCGCTGTTCATGAAACTTCTTTCCTGTCGAGCTTGTTATTCTTCGGAAATAAAATGGAAAACAACGTCGATTTTTCAGAAAGTTGTTCGCGAATATTCCGTGTTGAATTAGCGGTACGTTTAAATTTATAAGAAAGATCCCTGAAGACGACGATAATTCGAATCAAATAGCACTGCAAAAATCCAATGTTATTTACAGTGATTATGTATTACCTGATGAAACAATAATAACAGAAAAAAAAGAAAAAAATAAAACGAAAAGAAAAAAAAAATGAAGGAAAATTCATCGTAAAATATAATAAAACTCAGTCTTCCTTCAACTTCGAACGTTTCATCTTCGAAAGAGATTAAATCGCAGAAAAATCGCTGAAAGATCGTACTTAAGATCATTCGTTCTTTTTAGACGCTACTTTTGCCCGTTTTCCCGTAAAGACGTGTACGAGAGAGAAAGAGAGAGAGAGGGAGAGAGAGAGAGAGAGAGAGAGAGAGAGAGAGAGAGAGTAAATGAGAGATACGAAGAAAGGACAAGGACATTAGGGCACGACGAGAGAGTACCATTTCGAGATTAAAACACGAAAAGAGAAAAGACGCCTCTTCTTTTTCTTCTTCTTACACAGGTCTTTACGTTTCGTTTTAATGTCACATTTATACGAGGCGGAAAATTATCAACACGAATATCAAACCGTTAGCGAAAGTGGCCACGCCCTTTTTTTCTCGCTTTAAAAATTTTTTCTCTACCTTCCTTCTCTTTACTTTAATCTCTTTAATCTCCCTCAAGCTCCAGATATTAACGCATCTTCTGCATTCACATATACACATTTACTCAGTCACTCACTCATTCATTCACGTAACCTCTCCCATTACTCCCGCATTATCCTTTTTCGAGATAACTATCTACCCCCTTATCTAACGATTAAGTTCTAACGGTATATTCTTAAACGCGAATTTATACGATTTATGATTTATCAAATTGCTTAAATCGACCTAATACCATTTGCCGATCTCGCTCGCACCTTATTTTAATATTTATACGTATTTATTTATTCCACTTTCTGTTTTTTCTCACTCTCACTTTCATTTTCTAATCTAATAATAATAATTATTATTATATATATATACATATATATGTACATATGTATACATATTTATATATATATATGTATATATATGTATGCATATATATATATATATGTATGTATATATACATATTTATACATATATGTATATATATGTATATCACGTGTTTGTATGCTTGTGTACGTATAATATACAGAATAAGAGATACGATGCGACGTAATCATATAAATAATATATCATGAATATCGTTAATATTTATAATTTAATAACATCCGTTCGTGCGCGCGCGCGCGCGCACGCGATTCCTTTATGAAATTGATACACACAATGTCAGAGTAGCACGAAATTGGGAATTCGTAGGTGGGAAGACGATTTTCTTGTTCTCTTTTTTCTTCTTTTTCTTTTTTTTTTTCTTTTTCTTTTTTCTCGTTTTTTTTCCTTGTTCATATCTCAGTTTCTACAATCTCTGTCTCTCTCTCATCTCTTCTACTTTTTCTCACTTTATTCGTATATTTTGAATCGGTAATTTTGATCGGAGAAAAAGAGA
>NC_140821.1:5492500-5525000 GCF_050613455.1 Vespa mandarinia | reverse complement strand
TACACCGTCGATCGATTCTCGCCAAAACTTTTTATTTATATTTTTTTTTATCATCACATACTTATACATGGTAAATAATTTTCTTTCTTTTTCTGATCTTTTTTCTTACATTTCGTATTCTTACAAAATATCTTTTGCTCGCTTAGAATTCTTCAGGAAGTTTCATCTTGCGATCATAGAGGAATCATTTCTTCCTTTACCATCGTTCTCTCCTTTTCGGTTATTCGCCTACGCGACATCCTAAAGGATCCAAAGATGCTTTGAGGTATACTTCGAATTCCAAGATTCTTTTCCACGTAACTACTACAACTATGAACGCGATCCATCTTCTTCCACGTTTACTAAAAGGATATATATGATTTAAAATGCAGCTTCCTTTTCCATTTTACTTTATCCTTTGTAAGTTTATCACTCTTTCTGTTTATCTGTCTCTCTCTCTCTCCCTCCCTTCCTATCTCTCTCTCTCACTCTCTCTCTCTCTTCCTTTCTATTTCTCTTTCTCTCTCTTCCTCTCTTTCTCTTTTGGTTTTTCTTCTCAACCTGAATATGGTACTCTATGGTGTTGCAATTCATTCATTTTATATTATTCTCATCTATTCATTGATAGAACAAAAAATAAAACAAGAAATACATGATTTATCATAATTATCTCTTCACGTTTTACATTATTCGAGTACTATTTTTACACAAATTTCGAAGATCTAATTGATTTATCGATTTAATATAACTTAAAAAGAAAAAGAAAAAGAAACGAACGATAAAAATATTGAAATTTTTAATAAACTTTCACCCTTCTGATCTTTTTCTCAATCGTTTCAATCTTCTATCTTTCATGATCCGATCAATTTTCATTCTATCCTTTTCTCTCTCTCTCTCTCTCTCTCTCTCTCTTTCTTTTCATCCTATTTTACTTGTTTCTTTCTTTCTTTCCATATCTCTTTTCTCCATACATATGCGCCGACTAAATTAGATTGAGGCCGCATCTAATATTGGCAGTTGTTTGTAAGTGGTTTATGTTTTGTTTCTCCCACTGTTTTCTCTCTCTCTTTCTATTTCTCCCTCCCCCCCCCCTCTCTCTCTCTCTTTCTTTCTGCTGCATAAACTCTTTCCGTAAACGCGAATGTTTTCGAAGAAAACGGTGAAGAAAATTCGCTTCTCATACGTCTTCGTAAAAACGGTGGAAGCATTTTACCCTCTTATAACCAGTATTAATACACTAAATATAAGCACGATTTACACGAACGAACGTTTAAAATAACTTTTTCGCCGTTAAAAAAAAGAAAAAAAAAATAAACAGAAAACAGAAAATTACAAAAGAAAAAAGTATTTTCATTTTATCGCACGATAAACGTCATAATATTCGATGAAATAGTTAAAAAACATTGTTCAGCCAGAATTTCGATGTTCCTATTTTAATTGAAACTAAAATAAAATATAAAAGTAAAATCGGTCGATCGATGAACCCACGCCATTCGTTCGCATGTAACGTAATCTAGTAAAAAAATCATTCTCTAATCCTAATAAACGAATGAATAAACGAACGAATTAGTCTCGACGTGGAAGTTCGTCGTATTCGTGTAAGTGCGTGGCTCGCGCGCTTTTAAAAAGGATATTTCGTTGCAAGTACATACAACGTGATATCACGTTGTTGTTAATTTTTGTTGTTGTTGCTGTTGTTGTTGTTGTTGTTGTTGTGCATCTTAAATGTGCACAAGCATTTCGACAGTGCAACATCGAAGCGACACGTAACGTTCGCCCTTCACCGTCGTATCGATGCGAATACATATACATGTGCGCGGTTTAAATGCCCTCCCTGTATATTTGTATGTATATGTGAGTATGTATGTATAATATGTATGTGTACTTTTACGTATATATGTACGGCACACGTACGTGCGTATATTCGTCCTGTATCTATGTATATGTGTATTTGTATAGCGAAAGTAGTGATTGGATGTGTGGACGTGCGTATACGATACGTGAGCGACAGTGTGCGCGGTATATATATATATATATATATATATATATATATATATATATATGTATTTATTTATTTATTTATTTATTTATATTTATATTTATATATAATAATAATAGTAATAGTAATAATAATAATGATGATAATGATAGTAATGATGATGATGATAATAATGATAATAATAATGACGATAGTGATAGTAAGAATAATAATAATAAATACGTCGGAAGTGCGTGTGGATGTTTATACCTGTGTATACGTGTATATATGTAAGTGTGTATCTGTAAGTGTAAATTATATGTATCCGTGAAACGCGCCCCCCTCGCTGTAAACGTCTTCTTATATAAAATCGGCAGTTCGGGCAGTTCGACGTCTCGCCGCACGACTCTAGCCTTACGTATGAAACCAGATTTACAAAAATACAGTGCGCGTGTTTTTCGCGTATTTGGCACTTTTTCTCCTTCTCTCGCTCCTCCCCTCCGTCTCTTCCCGTCAAGCCCACCCACGACATCACAAAGTAACATTTACTTCGTACCCACTACTCATTCACGCCCCTATCAATCGTTCTCTCATATTTTCTCTCTTTCTCTCTATCATACGCTCTATTTTACTCGCACTTCAGTCGCTCTCTTTCCCACTCGAAAGTACCCTTCCGAAACAGAAAAAAAACGAAGATGGGGAAGGAAACGAGGGGAGACAAGCGACATCGCTGTTCTTCGTTCAGACTCATTCTTTCTCTCAAACGTACATGCATAGACATGTTCTCTTTCTCTTTCACTCCCTCCCTTTCTCTCTCTCTCTCTCTCTCTCTCTCTCTCTCTCTTTCTCTCTCTCTCTTTCTCTCTCTCTCTATTTATCTATCTCTCTTACATACAATCACTTTATCTCATCACTTTATCTAGTCTCATTCCAGGACGAGACCGGAAAGGAAACGACGGGGCAGCGATGGAAGAAAAGCGGAGCGGCGGACGAGAGAGAAGAGTCGCGTCCTTCTCCGCACTGACGCGAAAATCGGCAGTTTCGATGGATGACGACAGCGAGGACGACGAGGACGACGACGACGACGACGAAGAACAATGTCGTCGTCGACGTCGGCGACGCCGACGATGACGATGATGACGATACCGACGACGAAGACGGCACCAGCAAATCCAATGATGACAATGACGATGACGATGATTATAATGACGGCGATGACGTCGACGATCGCGCCAATGACACGGTGGCCATTGACCGCGCTTTATCGTCAACTATTCCTCCTCCGGGCCCATATTCATCAACATCATTTTCTTCTTCGCGATCTTGCTGTACTTTATGTCGATCGGCTTCGTCGTGTCGTAAAGACTCGGAGCCTGGAGGATTATCAGCGCCGTTCCGAGCACGCAAGCGAGCGTGAAGATCCATAGAAAGATCCGATCAAGCACCATCGCGACGTACTTCCAATCCTCTTCGACCTAACAACAGATCAAAATTTTTCGATATGTGAGATGAAATTTGTGTAATTTTTCTTTCTTTTCTTTTTTTCGTTTTTTGTTTTTCTTTCTTTTCTTTTTTTCTTTTTTGTTGAGATCTTTCCGGTGATACGTCGAGTCAGGCTCGACATCTCATATAGATAGCGAATTTGTGTGTATATATATATATATATTTTCTCTCAAAAAAATTTTAGAAGATATCATAAAAATAATAAGGCTAATAAGACTACACGAGCGTTTTATACCTCGTTTATTGCACGTCGCATATTTTCCAACAAAGTTAGAATTGTCTGTTTTAATACAATTAACTAAAAATACGTTGGCAATACGAAACAATTTAGCGAGTAAAACTCCCATAAAAAGCTTATCAAATCAAAATTCTACTTCGACAGAGAAAACGCGTCGTACAAAATGTTCATATTGTCCTACTATAAGAGAACTAATAAAAAATTTTTCTGAAAATTCGATTGAAGATGAATCCTTCTTAAAATTCTAATCTAAACAATTAACGTTTTTACTTGAACGAAAGTTAAAAATCTTGAGTATCATTCACGCTAAAACACTCATCCAATTAAAATCCTACTTCCACGGAAAAAACGCGTCGTGTATAACATTCGTATTGTCCTACCATAAGAAAACTAATAAAACATTATCTGGAAATTCTCTTGAAGATAAATCCTTCCAAATATTCTAATCTAAACAAACGTTTTCACTTGAATAGAGACTAAAAATCTTGAGTATCATCTACGTAAGATCAAAAAATTTGAAAAGAAAAACTCGAAAGAAATCTTCTACTTTTCTTTTTTTTTTTTTATCTTTTTTTCCTAATATACGAGCCAAACAAATCTTATCATGTAAGGTGCGTGCCAAAAATCCACTTGCATCGCCTCCCGAAATCCTAACTTTACGAGATACGGTCGAAAGATTTGTCCAATTTTGTGTTCCTATTTCTTCTTATCTATCTATTTATCTATCTTTCGATCTATCTATCTATCTTTACATGTATCGACTACTACTATATATAATGTATAAAGAGAGAAACAAACGAATGTGCAGAGTCATATATATACACGTGTGCATCCACACACACACACACACATATAAAACATATATATAATATATACATATATATAAATATAATAAAATATAAAAATTAATAAAAAATATAAAACATATATATATATATATATATATATATATATACATATACATATAAGCATTAAATGGGATATACGTATCAAAGACAGGAACGTGTAAACACATATCCTAATTATACTACGAAAAAATTGATATACACATATATGCACATATATAAATATAAAAATTAATGTAATTATACATGTACGCATTGAATGGAATATGTTGAATCTCGAAATGTACCTGAGACATGTGATAGTTAAGGAACACACACAATTATACTCAACGCATAAGAATCAAATTCTAAAGAAGACTTCCTTGGCAAGGAAGTTGTCGCAGTGCGTTATTCGACAGATACATCACAAGAATAATTTATGCGTTAAACTATGCGCACGCCAATGTGCAACGACAAAAGGAAAGCTCTAACTCTAGCTACAGCATTTCGTATTCTCGACTCCGTTGATATCTCCGAATTATGTGTGCTACTCTCTTGAAATCTGGCTCGATATGCGTAACTACTATAGGATCTAAACGTTAGAACGTTTCAAAACCTTCCTATCTTCAAAGTACAGATTTATTGAATTTAATTGAGGAGGCCTCTGTTTCTCTACTCAAAGTCAACAATTCGACCTTTGAGATTTCACGTTTAAAACGATGCTCTTATGTATTTTCAGTCCACTGAAAATTGTTTTTGGCACAGAATAAATTATAAAATTATGATTTTATTTGTTTAAGACAAAGAAAAAAAAAATAAAAAAAGAAACTAGACTCTTTCTTTCACAAATACAAATACACACGAACGCACGCACGAAAATATGAATAAAATAAAATTAATCAAGGATTTTTATGACGTTCAAAAGATATAGGGAGAAAAAAATATTATGATAAAAGAAAATCTTATTTTAGATCAATTTTATATCGAGATTTATTTCTCATAATTCTTTTTTTAAGCATACTCGAAATTACATTTTTACCTCGATTACAGAGCTATTCGCTATACAAGCTCGCGTTGAAATACAGAAAGTGCCGTTGGCACACTGACCTATATAATTTCTCGGAAAACAGCTGGATTGCGTCGACGCGGTAAAGCAAAAAATTCACCCTCGCCAGTGAACCTTCTTCACGTAACGAACATATACGGATATCTTTTTCACACCTACTGCTACTGAGTAAAAAAAAAAAAGAAGAAAAAAAAAAGAGAGAGAAAAAATAAAGGACAGATTCCGTTTTTGTCACTAAATTTTTCATATGCCGACAAAAACACTCACACTCACTTATACACGTAACATATGCACATAAATCTTTAAAGAACACCTTGTTTTGATGTAAAAGTAAAAAAAAAAATTTACAAATAAATCTACTTTCCCATATTTCAACCTTAATATATTCACCTCAATATATCAGAATGTATAATACGTTAAAACAAATTTTATTATCGAAAAGAACAAATCCATATGGTATCTAGATAAATTTCTCTTTGTTTTTCTTTAAATCCTAAGAAAATGAAAATGAGCGATTCAATGTCTTGAAAGGGATCTAACAGATGTTAGATTTTCTTATCAACGAGAACTCGAAGAGCTTAACAGGTAGCCAACAGGGACAAGTTGGACCAAGTTAAAAGAAAAAAACGAGAGAGGGAGAGAGAGAGAAAGAGAGAGATAAAAATGGAAAGAGATAGGCAAAGGGAGAATCGAAGAAAAAGCTGGAAGCTGTCGGATAGATTGATGCGAGTGATCGTTGTTCGTTTTCCTCAACCTTATCGACTCTCTTTTCCCACTGGATTTCGATGTGGCTCGGTGAGTCTTTACCTAAAGTTCCTCTTCGTTCAAAGCAAAAAGCCAGTTAACTCGGCCATTCATGGTAGGACACGAGTTGGAAGCATGCTGTATGATGTTAAAAAGGTTTGCTCAACTAATAAGACACTAACGCTCCTAGACTTGCTCTTAAAGAACTTAGCTGTTCGTCTCTTTCTATCTACTTCTCTCTCCGTTCTTCTCTCTCTCTTTCTCTTAATTTCTATCTTATTTCATCGTTATCTTTAATCTGAAAGAATAACTAGAAAACGAAGAACAATGATTGATTGATTTTCGTTCGAACTTAATATCAGTTTATCTGGGAGAAGTTAATCGAACGAGTTCAAATGAAAATGAGTTGAATTGGATAGAGTTTGAATATGGATAGATATATATACAAATGACTAATATAAAAGGATCAAAAGTTTATCGCACCCTAAAGATTTCGAATAAATTTCATTCTTAATAATTACATTCCATCTATAGAAAATATTCTACCGTCAAGTAATTCATGGTAATACTGCCGAGGGAACAAAACTTAGCTCGGATGAACGATAAGATAAGATTAACGATAAAAATGAAAAAAGAAAAATATAAAGAGAGAAAGACTCACGCTTTCAAACTTGTCCTTGTTCTTGGCATGCTGTGCGATGAATCGGGCGTCGTCGATGGTTTTCTCGATTTCGCGCACCAATGGCTTCTCGAAGGTGGGACTGATGTCCTCGTGTGCATAACCGGGACTAGCCGGTCCAAAGAGATCGTCGTCGGCACCGGGCAGAGGCAAGGAGGGCAGTGGTTCCTCGAAATAAGGGGCAACGGTACCAAGAGGTGGACCATGCTCATGATGAAAGCTCGGTGGCTTGCTGAGTGGCGGCGGCGGAGGTGGGCCAGTGGTCGGTAAGGAGCTCGGTGGTGGAAGGCCAGGACCGCCAGCAACACCGCCGTGGTGATGATGATGACCGACGATGAGGTGTGCCAGCGGACCGTGTGGTCCAGGTACCTCGTATTCGCCGCTGAACCTCTTACTGCCATACGGCTCGTACTTATCAGTCTCTTGTACATGGAACACATCGGTGAGGATAGCCTCGGGCGGTTTCCCGTTCGGTGCCTCGACGTCATCCTCGTCGACGACGTCGTCGAGCTCGTCGTCGAGCTCGTGCCCGTTATGAATACGATGAAGTCGATGATGATGGGAGCTACCGGCGCCACCACCGTTTCTACCACCATTATCACCAACACCGGTACCAGCACCGTTAGCACCACCGACAAGCCCATCGATACCTTCCTCATCTTCATCGTCCTCGTCCTTATTTGGTCTTTTGATGAGGAGGAATCGCGGGAGCACCTGAATGAACACGATACGTACCCACTTCGCCATACGGTGGGTAACCGGTGACCGAAAGTTCACATTCAACACTGCGATCGTCACTACGACCGAAAGTGTAACGAGCACCATCGTAAACAACAAATACTTGCCGAGCAACGGCACCGTCAACGACGTGGGCGGTATTATCTCAGCGAGCAGGAGGAAAAACACCGTCAACGAGAGGAGTATCGAGATCGACAGGGAAACCTTTTCGCCGCTGTCACTCGGCAGGTAGAACACCAACACCGAGAGGAAGGATATGCCCACGCACGGTATTATCAGGTTTACCGTGTAGAAGAGGGTCTTGCGGCGTAGGGTGATGTTGAACACTATGTCGGGATACGGTTCCTCGCAGCAAATGTAGAACGCCTCGTTCCTCACGGCAGGCACTTTTATTATGTCCCACTCGACGGAGATGTAATAATCTGTCAGATCGATACCCACATCGATTTGATTCGAATCTTCGGTTTGAGCGAGATGCCGCAGGTCGACCTGAAATCAATTCGATTGCCAAAAACGTTATCCATCGAAAATTTTCATCCGTAGATTCGATTATTATTAAATCTTTTTCTATTACCCTTTACTTTCCCTCCCCTTCCCTTTTTTCACCCAGAAAAAATTCCTATATTCGATTTACTAATCTTCGCTGTAATGGCGATGCTGTAAATAAGAAATTTTAATCGCGACATGAATAATCGAAATTCCATTGAGATAATCCATTGAATACGATACGTTCTCTGAGAAGCTTCTAAAGATTACTACCTTTGAGTTTCCAACTTAATCAGAATGGCTACGGATAATCGCGTTCAACCTCCGTCTCTCGGTCCTTCTTGACAGTAAGACCTACATTCTGTGTTTGTGTGTATGTGTGTATATATATATATATATATACCCACACATACTCACACATAAAAGCATATATATATATATATATGTTTCTCTCTTGGTTGTACATCAAGAAAGGAAAAGGAGTTACGTTTAAGATCCAGAAGACGTAAGAATGGATCAGACTTTTGTTCCGCGGATTTAACAAAAACGTTGCGGAGACAAATTTATGGGCCAACCGAAAAAAGTCGAATTAAGTTAGATAAAGACGAATGAGAAACGAATTGACATTTTCCCATGGATTTCGTGGTTAATACCTTTTTCTTAACGTAAAAGATACTTATATATTTCAATTTTATAATACATTTTCTAAATCTCTCGTTCGATATCAAGTTAGACAAAAATAATCTTTTTTCGATTATGAAATTATTATTAAACTATCACAAGATATCTTATTATTTACTCTTACAATTTATTAAGTTTTAGATAATTAATAATAAATTATAAAGCATGGACATTATTATTTCTTTTCTAATCTCCACGATTTCATTCTGCTTCAACAATTTCGAAAGGACTTACGATAACGATTGAACGACGAGAATAAAAGGATTTTCCATTTCTTGAAATTTTCTGCTCTTGTTCTAACGTTAATGTAAGAAAAAAAGAAATACAGAAAATGAAAGAGAGAGAGAGAGAGAAAGAGAGAGTTTCATTCTCGGTACAAAGGAAATTCGATTTCCGAACGGTCTCATGGTTCTCTCTAACTTGCTCTTCTCCAAACCCACCCAACCACCCAACCCTTCCTCTCCTTCACCCTCTCCCTCTCTCTTTCTCTGTCTTTCTATCCGTACCCAGTATAATTAATAACAAGCTTAATTGCTCGTCCACGGAGAACGAGGACTTACCGTATATCCGTCGTAAGTCCACGAGCCAAACTTCATGAAGCAGGTCTGCTCGTCGAAGGGGAAATACTCCACGTTGATCTCGCAAAATGATTTATAGATCGCCGGTGGCTTCCATATGACCTTTCCCGTATGGTGCAAGATCGCCTTGGTCATAATGGTTACCTCATAATTTCCATCGGCACTGAAAACAATATTAAACCAAAAGTTCATTAAAATCGACATTAGTACTTACAGAATACCAATATCATAGTGCTTCGCATTGTTAACGTTTAATTCATATTTAATATCGAACATTCCTTGAATTAAACTCCATTTTAAGAATTTATCTCATTTCTTTTTTTTTTTTTTTATAACGTCTTATTAAATTTATATCAATTTTCTTCTTAGAACGTGAACGAAATAAGTATGTGGGAAATAAGTCAAAAGAAGGAAGAAAAAGAGAAGCCCATTCATTTAGTTTTTTTTCTCTTTTTTTTCAAAATTATATGTATTTTTTTTTTCAAATCCTTAAGTATATACTTTAATATACCTATCATATTATTATAATAAAATTTGCAAAGAATCTTTACAATAAACTGAATATACAATTTCACAAAGATAGATCTCGATCGAATGGAAGGTCTTATTCACGGTCATTGATCTAAGAAAATCCAATAAGCTTTAATTGGTAAAGGAAAAGATAAGCTTCAAATAAATTTAGTTCAATTTAAAATTATCGTGAAAGAGAGAGAGAGAGAGAGAGAGAGAGAGAGACGGAGAGAGAATAAAATTGAGATGATAACTCCCGAAGAATATTCGACCGTATTCCTAAGGAAATGAAACTAGTAAGAAATAAACTTAGCGAAGATAATGCAAAAGCTTTTCTATTATATAAAGAGAAGAGAGGGAAAGAGAAGATAAGAGAGAGAGAGAGAGAGAGAGAGAGAGAGAGAGAAAGCGGATGTTCGAGCCGGTGGTGCTAGCGGCACGTTACGCCGCAGCTGTCGCTACTGCAGCTTTCTGCACTTGTTGCACTATTTTCTTCTACTCCTACCGTTCGTTCGCTCGGTTGGTCGCTCCATTATTATTAGCCACCACCGCGTAGCAACGGTTATTGCTGCTGAATTCCGCATCTCTGCGAACGCGCAGATTCATTTCGATCGATAATATATCTCACGAACTCTCTCTTGAATTTTTCATCACCCCCTATCGTCGTCTAATATCACGTGACAAGAAACTCTTATAGATCCATGACTCTCGTTCTATCCATTTTTTCCATTTTAAAAAATATTTCTAAAACTCGTTGGAAGAATGGAAGATATGATAAAAATAAAATGAGAACTTTTTACGTAGGGAGAATATGTAATATCTATAAATAATATCATTTATATGTAACACGTCCCACGTAGTTTCGTTACAAATGAATTTCGTATTAACAAGGAAGAATTTATATCGAAAGAATTTTCGATGAAACTCATAAGAGATACACATAAAAAGATTTAATCCGGTTCGTTTTCATACGCACGTCCGTATCCACTTTCATGAGATATACACCGATGCACCTTATAATCTTGTTATGAGCTAGTGTTGTCGACGTTAACGACACGTACCTATTGACGCGCGTGTTTGATGGCAACAAAAGCTTCGCATCGAGTAAAGTTACTATGCGTCTCTACTAATCAGGTTATAAGCGAGTTCATCCAAAAAGAGAGAGAGAGAGAGAGGAGAGATCGAGTGAATGTAGGTCTCCTCCTGCACTTTGCGGTTTGTCCGATAATTATATTTCTCTTATCGAAAATTTCCTAGGCCGGAGTGTAAAGCCGGAAATAGCCTACTTATCGTCGCTAGTAGAACTTTGTATTCGACATTAGAACATCGAAATCCCATTTACATCGTTGGTAACATCTTCTTTCAGGTCTCAACGTTCAAGGTCATATGTCTCGAATACATAGAAACTATGGATTCCGAGGATATTCTCTGTGACCTTTTTACCTGTCACACATTATCGATAAATATTCTGAATGATTTATGTACAATTTTAAATCAACAAAATCATTTATGAATAATAAACAAAAGTTTATTACACGTAATTAGATATTAAGATATTAGATATTAGATATTAGATAGTAGATATTTATTCACCTAAATTCATATCATTAATTTAATAAAAATTTAATAAAAATAATTTAATAAAAATATTAGACTACTTTTCAATATATATATATATATATATATATATATATATATATATATATATATATATAATATATATATATTAGGTGGATCGAAAAGTAATGTCGTTTCTGCGCATGTCGATATGTGGTTATGATTAAAAATAAAAACTTGTTAAAAATTTATTCGTTTGAATTTAATTTAAGAAAGCGACATTACTATAATATTACTAATATATATATAATATATATAAATATAATAATATATATATTATAATATTATTATTATTATAAAATATATTATATATACATTATGTAAATATATGTATAAAATATATTATACATATATTATGTATTATATATCTCTAGTTGTGCACACCTCAAAACAATTTCAAATTGTGCACTTGGGATATATTACACCCCAGGCACTTTGAACAGAAATGAAAATTGACACATGTGCAAAATGTTGACGCACACGTGCGTCCCTCAATTGTTCACAATATTTACTCCTAAAGGTCATATATCACTATTAGAAATATCTGCCCTTGAGAACTCATTGAATACTCGCTAAGAAAATGTATAGATAAAAAACTTGTCCGAGCTTAGGCATTTTTAGTCAAATATCTAGTTTTCAATAATGTGTCAAGCTGAGCAATAAATAAATAGTGGAAGTAGACGCCTAGGCGCGACGAGCTAAGGGTCTCAAGGACGCCTAGCCTTAAAATATCCATTGACATCCTCTAATATACACGATCACTAAAACAAAGGGGCACACATGGAATTGTTTAAACATTCCAACAAACTATCATACCCACGACCAATAAAGATATTACTTTTCCTTTCCAGATATTTTTTACTTAAACTCCTCCCTTTCCATTTCCCTTTCCTAATTCATTAATATCTTCGTGAATAGTTCAAGAGATATCTACAGACAATCGCATTAAAGCATTTGCATTCATCAGTAAGACAGCCGAGTATTACCAATATCATTAGCCTTACTTACATATACCTTAATCGAAGGAATTCAATACAATCTAAAATGCAACAGTGCAACTAACTACATATCATTACATAAGAACACATCAACAATTGTATCTTATTTCAACAAATATACTATGATAACTTAAATATGTTATATGTAATACTGTGGAATATTTACTATCGCGCATCTACTTCAAGAGCTTCATGAAATCCTTCAATAGAACGCGCGTTTTCCCATTAATTTGCAGGAACGCGGCGAGCAGTATTTTGCTAATGACCTTCAATGGTATCCTAGCCTAGTGTCGCTGCTCTTATTTATCTCGACCAAGTGAGTCTATAATACTGACGACAAGGAAAAGACGAGGTAAATTCTCCGTGCAAATCGACTATCATCGCTGGTCCGGTGCGAGACGCATATCTGAAAACATTCTTACAGTTTCGCCCTTACGACGCAACAGAAACATAGATGTCATACAGAATGAATAATTTTGATTTCAAAAAATTTTTGTATATTCTTTGAAGACTCGGAAATAATAATCAATAAATTTGAAAACGCATTTCTAATTTTGACATTGTAAAAAGTTTTCATGAATCATACAATGCGCAAAAATCGATTTTTTAATTTTTTTAATTTTCAAAAAAATCAAATATCTTTTTTAATTTTCAATATTTCAAAAAAAAAAAATTTAGTGGCATTATTATCTTGAGATAAACCTTTTCCAAAAAAAATTAAGTACTAAAATTGTCGTTACAAAATGTATGGTTATTTTGAAATACAAATATGACTCACTTTGAGAAGGAAATAGCATTCAATTATTCCATCAATCTTCATTATTTTTTGTTTTTTCTATTCATTTCACTGAAATATTCATACATACAAGTTCTTATCTTTACAAGGGCCTATAAAAGTACAAAATAATTAAATGTTTACACAATAAAAAAATAATTAAATGTTTACTTATGACCGATGTGCTGAACGCATAAGCCAACGTGATGCTTATCGCAAATTGAGCGTCTACAGAAGTGACATCCAATTTTAGTTTTCCTATCTTTCGAACATAGACAAATCATACATCAGCGTTGTTTTTTATATATTATAATTTCAGAAAATTCATTTGTATCCTACTCAACATCAAATCGGAATATGCTTTTAATTCTTAATCTTAAATCATTTCCAAGGAATGACATATTAAAATGCACTAATAAATAATCCTTACAAAGATGCTTATAAAGTTTTTTAAGACAAGATTGAGGGAAGATTGTAACATTTCTACCAGCATTTTTACATTTCAATAATATTCTATCATTTATAGTAGCCATATCTAACATCCTAAAGAAAAATGATATAACTGATCAAAAAAGTTGACTCCTTTATTTTCATTATAGTATTGTATAATAGCTGCTTTGTCATTCTCATTGATTGCATTGGATTTTCAATATGAATGAGACATAAAATTAGAAAATAATTTTTACCATCCTTGTATATAGAATCACATTTTTTAGAGTATGAATGGACTAAAAATTTTCAATAATAGAGAAACACAAATTAATGCAAAAACTACTTATTGTGCATGCTGGGTGTGATATACACCAAATTTTATAAAAACTTCAACTTTACTCGATCACAACTTAACGACTAACACAACGCGGACTATTCTAATGATTAGAATATAAAGATATATATCTCAACTACATATAAATGGCGGCACAAGTCCCATTCACAAACATTTACTTGTTTTAAATTGAGCTCAAAGTTGGTCTGTGGTGTCCTACACCCCAGGTGCATAACTAGGGATATATGTATGTATATATATAATAAACGATTATATAATATATAATATATAATATAATAAATGATTATATATATAATATATATAATAAATTATATATATTATATATATATATATATATATATATATATAATCATTCAATGATGATAAACTCCTTTGATTGTTATAATACTCTATAAGTAACATTCAACGAGTCAAGCCAGTGAACGAGATTGTGTTGAATGAGAAGCGAAGCTATCTTTCCGAGCAGCTTTAGGTTCGATAATCCGTTGCATGGGAGAAGATATTGCAGGCTAAAATATCTTCTACCGACTGAAGATATCCAAGAAAGAGAGACAGAGACAGAGATAAAGATTAGGACAGAAAGAGAGAGAGAAAGAGAGAGAGAGAGGTAGGAGTTGAATGCACTGTAAAGTTATATTCGATCGACGATCAAACGGGTAGACTGAATGGCGACGACTGATCATCGTAATTTGCACGAATGCGTCTACTACTCGATGTATCAGATGTTAAAGACCACTCCACCCTACCCAATCCACCCATCCCAATCCATCCTATCTAATCTCCCTTCTCTCATTAAAGGAGTAAGTACTCATTGACTTCTCTTTATCCTTTGGAAATTGCTCGGATGGAGAGTTTCGTATTCTCAAAAAGAAGGATAACTAATTGAAATTCGAGAACGATTTATTATCGATCAAAGGTGATTTTGAATATAAACGGGATAGTTCTTATGTCGTATGTTGTGCATCATGTGTCAAGCTCTCAAAGAGATCTCCAGTAATCCCACAAAAGATCTCTCTCTCTCTCTCTCTCTCTCTCTCTCTCTCTCTATCTCTCTCTCTTTCTCTCTCTCTCTCTCTCTCCTTCTCTCTCTTTCTCTCTTCCTTCCTTAATTTTAATTATATTTCAATATCTAATTCGTAATTATAAGGTAAAAAGATAATAAACAAAAGTAAAAATTTATTTAATCCGTTAAACGAGAATATTTTGAATCTGTAAATGTGGAAGTGTGAAATTGATTTAAATTATAAAAAAGAAAAATGATACGGAAGCAGACAAGAAACTCTGGATAAATTAATGAATCGTGAAATGAAAAATTGAGAACTATATAATGCTTTCTTTTAACAGTGATAAGAAATAAATTTACTTATGTTTTGTTATCACGCAAGAAGTTAAATCTCCATGACGAATTAATTAATCGTAATTTCATTAACTAATTGATTAACGTTGCAATTAAATATTTATTGATTTTATTTAATTGTTTTAATAAATTTTCGAATATTTATGATATACTACGAACATTTGTATTCACTCGATATTTATAGGTATACGTGTGTAAGTTGTTGAAAATGTCGATGTTTTCCATCGAAGAGATCGAAATTTGTAACTTTGTTCACTCGCAACAGAAGATATTCTCTGCTTTCCTCTTCAGCCTTCTCGCTCTCTTCTCGTTAATACGAAGCGTCACGTAATCACGAAAGCGAAGCGTCTTAAACTTTGCAAATGAACGCGACAGGAGTTGCCGTTTGTCCAAGGATCAAAACTTTCTTGAATTTGTATATGCGTGCGTGTGCGTAGATATATATATATATATATATATATATATATATATATATATACGTGTGAATGTTTGTGTTTGTGTTTGTGTTTGTATGTGTATCTGCTTTTATAAGCACGTAACCCCCCCTCTCTTCTCCTTTCATCCCTTTCTACTCACTTCCTTTCGTAGTTGCCCTATGATGAGAATGATTCTCAAGCGAGAAGTACCGCATGAATCCTAATCGCGTTTTGAATTTTGTGCATCCGACTACTATAAAGTCAAATTCGTATTTCTAGTAATCGATTACTTTCTTATTTCAGAATGCCAAAACTTTAAGTGAGATTAAATATTACAACGTTATTCTGTTAATTTCTTTTTCTTTTTTTCTTGCTATTGTTGAAAACGTTAAAATATTTAATAGTTTTTTAACAAGTTTTTTGATCGATTATTTTTAAAACTGTTTAAATATAAATAATAAAAGAACACATGGACGATATTACAAAACTATTTATCAGGAATATCAAATAATAATAAATATCTGATTACGTGACGTGAAGTTTACAAATATAAAAATAAAATTGTTATATTTATAACAAAAATAAATATAAAAAGATTGCGAACTAAATGAAGAGTTTTCCAAGCGATTTTGATAATAATTTCTATTGTAATATAGAATAATGAAAGTTCAGAGAATGAGATTATTATACCAGTAGAAAATAATAAATGATAATACAAAGGAATGATAATTGAATAAAATCTGTTTCATAAATAGTTTATCCTTGATTATTCGATTTTTCGATTTACAAAAGAAGAATATCCATAAAAGTACATAACGCAAAAAAAATAATTTATTATTTGTTAAGTATAGTTAGGAATAAAATATTGGAACAGCAGTGTGTTAATAATAAATGTATAAAAAACGATATAGTGATAGATCGTATCTGAAAAACATAAAATTCTGATGAAAATATTTCTAATTTCTGTTATTAGGAAGAAAGATCAATCACTATCGAGGAATTGTTTTCGATAATTTCTTCGCAACGCATTTTCTTATAACTTGAGAATTTGCTTTCGTGGAAAAATTTTATTCGAGGAGAAAAAGGATGAAACTCTTAACAGTATCGTGAAAACTATTCTTAGCGTGATCACTGGCGCGGAAAGGAAAGAAACGGTATAAATAAAAACGTGCTGGATGTTGGTATTCGTATCGCGTAGCGTGAATCATTTCCTTGATTTTTCCGCTTTTGCAGCTGTAGACTGAATAAGACGGAAAGAGACAGAAAGAGAGAGAGAGAGAGAGAGAGAGAGAGAGAGAGAGAGAGAGAAAAGGATGCAAAAAGAAAAGAAAAGAAAGAGAGAAAAAGAGAGAAAGATAGAAAGAGAGAGAAAGATAGAATGAGAGAGAAAGAGAGAGAAAACGGATCGATGCAAGTTTTGCGGTAGAACGAAAATTCGCGAATTTTGCAGCTCGTTTTTGTTACCTGTCCAACCTCCTCTCTCTCTCTCTCTCTCTCTCTCTTTCTCTCTTAACATGGCCATAGCGTATACGTAAGCTCGAGCGAGCGCTTCTATCTAATTAAAGTTGTATAGAGCGTAAATTTCAAAGTCGCACAGGACTCTATCTAAAGTAGATAAAACCGAGTACAAGCAGCACCGCGCGTGTAAGGACGGTTTCACGCTCGAGTCCGCCGTTGTTTCTCGTAATTACGTTCACGGGCAAGTTTGAAAAAAAAAATAGAAAGAAAAAATAAATAACGCCACTTAGGTAAAAGCAGAGAAAACAGAGAGAAAAATAATGTTATAAAAGAAGAAAGAAAATAAGAAACGTTACGTATACGATACCCCGTTAAACTAATCGAAGATCATCGATCTTATAAAGGTCAACTCTAACTGAAAAATGAAGAACGATGAAATAGCGCAACAAACGTGAAGATAAACGTTCGAAAGCGACAATAAAGAACGAGGTGGAGTAGAACGAGGTGGAGTAAAACGAGGCAGAGTTTATTGTACGGTATCGACGAGAAAAACGGAAGAGAGAGAGAGAGAGAGAGAGAGAAAGAGAGAGAGAGAGAGAGAGAGAGAGAGAGAGAGAGAGAGAGAGAATGAGAGAGAGAAAGCGCGTCTCTCCAGCAAGGAGTCAGTTACGTCAGATAAGAGATTTTTACAATCTCCCTTCGAACGTAAACATGAATCACGTAGGTCGCACCCATTTCTGTCTCGTAACACCAGCCAGGAAAGGAATCCTTAAAAGAGCCACTGTAACTCACAATAAACATTAACGCGTCTCGTGAGCCAACCTACGAATTGCGAGTATCTTTCTTTTATCTTTTTTCGACCTACCAAATGATGTGTATATGTGTATATGTGTGTATATATATATAAAACGAAAAGATATATATATATATATATATATATATATATATATAGCTACATATATATATCTTTTCTTTTTATTTCTCCCTTTCTCGTCTCGTGACAGCACTACGATCATTACAGTATAAGTATCGAGAGATCTACTAGAAAGATGAACTGTTTACACCCTTCAAATGACACCGACAACGAAAAAGGGAAGAAGAGGAAAAAAAAAGAAAAAAGAAAAGAAGGAAAAAGAAAAGAAAGAAAAAGGTAGCGGTAAAGTATGAGTAGAACAAGTAACAATGAAAATGTACACGGGCGTGTAAGAAATATTGTCCATAAAACTGTAACCTTTCTCGAGAATGTGCTTGCAACGATACCTACGGTGACCATCGAGAATATAACGGGTGTCACATTGAGAGTTGCGACAAACTGTCCGGGTGTGTAACGATAGCCGATGGTCTGGACGAGAAGGATTCTCATTTTTTCCGGAAGCACGCAGTGAGAAAAGATTATTGTGGATTTTGAGAGAAATGAGAAACGATCCATGATGTTGCCTTGAGATCTTTTCTTTTACTCTTTCACTTTTGACTCTTCTTTCTCTCTCTTTCTCTCTCTTTCTCACACACACACTTTTTCTACGCAAAGCAGTACCCTCATTTTTCCAAGTACAAGCCTGAAGAAAATATCTCTACGAGTGGAAGAGAATAGAGAAGCGTTGCAAGGCTCGTTAAAGAATATCCTTATTACTCTCACTATATATATATTCTATATATATGTATATATATATATATATGCATATATATTCTATATATATGTATATAGGTAGATTCAGTTGCGAAAGTGCAATGTTAGTTCTCCCTTCCTTTTTTTATTATTTCCTTTCTTACAAGAACGATATGAACAACTTTAAAGTAACAAAAGTTTTGAAAAACTTCTAAGACATTCGACATCTTCAATTAATCAATTTTTAATAAATACACCTGACAAAACGAAATAATAAATGATATTATATTTCGTTAGATCATTTTCTTCGTCTTTCTATTAACAAAAAAAAAATCCCTACTCAAATGCAATATTGTTCCCTCGTGTAAATGCAGACATACGCGAGACAACGAAAATACCGTCTGTTTATGCAAGGAAACGTGCGATAGCGAGTTCACTCCACCTCAGTCGGTCTCTAAGGGTAGTGATAAAGAGGAGAAAAAAGGAAGGTCACTCTGGAAGGCCAAATAAAGAATAAAAAGATTGGAAGGAGAATAAAAGAAGGAGAACGAAAGAGAGAGAGAAAGAGAGAGAGAGAGAGAAGAGGTACATAGAAGGAATGTTGGTGGTAGGTGGTTGGTTCTAACAGGGTACATGTACTTGGCATATTTTAGGTCAGCTAGCACCTAGTCGGCCCATTATAATGTGCCTGGTTGCTGTCGAGTACTCGACAAAGTACGAGCAAAAGAGAGAGAGAGAGAGTTAGAGAGAGAGGGGGATAGGAGGGAGGGACGCAAAGAATACCACGCACGATGCAACTGCAATGCCAAACATGTAATCGAACGTACGTACGAAGATTACTTGCTAAATATTCATATATTAAGCATATCAAATGATCCAGGGAAAAAAAGAAAAATGTGCGAATATGAATATTCGTAGATAACAAACATGAATGATTGATCGATTAGCTAATAGAAAATTGCCCGATTATCTGAAATTTTTGATAATGATATTAATGAAGAAGAAACAGCATATATAATAAATATTTACTCAATTAATAATTTAATTAATAAATGTTTCAGTATATTTTTTATATAAATAAATAGTAATAATAATAATATATATACACATACCTTCATGTATAATATTTATATTGGATTGGCATATAATATAATAAAAACTATTAGTCTTTTATTTAGATGTAAAATAATGAAAATTTCAACGTCACTTATTACCCAATATATTATTATAAATTTCCCTTTCTAATTTTCATTTTTCATATAACTCCTCTTTTAATACTTCAGTTCGTCGTATAGACGAAACACAAAATTACGTGACTATGTAACAAATCGTAATCCCAGCTGTCCATTACCTATCCATTAAACAGTTCGAATGGATAAAAGGGTCTTCTGCAAATTCGTACATACATATATATGGGGCACGCATACCCTCTATGTATACAGTCACGAAGTAGCGACTGAAGCGGTTTTGAACATCGCGTTTGAGTGTAGGTGTTACAAAATTGTCGAGAGACATGGCGAGGTGGACGGTGAGAGGAGAGAGGGAGAGCCAACGGTATTCGGTTACTTTGAGAGGGACATTACTTTGTTACCAGCCGCTTCTCATCCTCCGAGTAACGTTGGACCAGTCGTTGGTACAACGCGCTGACTGGATTATGTCGCTCGCATACTCTCTTTCTTTCTCTCTCTCTCTCTCTTTCTCTCTCCCTCTCGCTCTATCTCTATCTCTCTCTCTCTCTCTCTCTATCTCTATCTCTATCTCTCTCTCTCTCTCTCTCTCTCTCTCTCTCTCTCTGTCTCGGTCTCTCTCTCTCTCTCTCTCTCTCATACTCTCGCTCCTTTTCTATCTCTATCTTTATCTCTATCTCTGCTGCTCTTACGCGAGGTGCAGCTGTAGTAATCCGGTGATAATGGAGTAACGAGATTCCCGCACACGTACGTTCTCTGCATATTTTAACTTCGCATTTTGCGGCTTACGTTCCACCTATCCTTACGCTTCTCTTATTCTTCCTCCTCTTTTCTCCTCACCCTTCTTCTCCTTCTCCTAAACCTTCTCCTCCTCCATTTCTAACCCCTCTCCCTATTTTCCTACCCTACAAATTTGTTCAGCCTCGGTAGTTTCCATACCGCTACAAACGATAAGAAAAAGAGAAAGAGAGGGAGAAGGAGAAAGAGAGAAAGAGTGAGAGTGAGAGTAGAGGAGGCAATCAGATTGTAGTTTAATTGGCCTCTTAATTGCTCGTTATTAACTATATTTTAAAATCGCAACAATGATTAAAGAATCGAGATAAAAAGAGATAGAAAAAAACATTGTTTTAACGTTCTGTCAGAAAGAAAATTATTATTTTCTTTCTCCATTGAAATTTTATGCGGAATTTATTAATTTCTTTCTCTTCTTGTCTCGTGATATTGCTTTTTTTCTTTTCTTATTAATTTTTAATAATATAAATATTACATGTCACGATATATAATTATATTTGTCTATTAATTAATACACTGATTATAAATAAAAATAAATGAATGAACGAATTAATGTATGAATCCAAAATTAAATGTAAAATCGAAAATTGTTTGATCGTATTTTTATAATAAAAATTACTAACAAAAAGTAATTTTCTCATTACTTTTTCACGATAACGTTTTTTCCCTTCCTTGGTAGAATATTTTTTTATTTCTATAAGAAGAAAACCTTTTGCCACTTGTTCTAGCAATTCTATACTCAATGTTCACGCCTTTTATGCCATGCCATGCTAAAGAAAGGATGTATACATATCGCCGCTCCTGAAACGCCCTCGATTGTACATACACACACATACATATATATGCACGTACACATCGTACGCACATACGTACGTTCATGTATATATATATATATCGAAAAACGCGCGAATTCTAGCGCAGTCAGATAAAGGGAAAGAGAAAAAAGATGTAAAAGAGAAGAAACAAAATCCGCTCAAGAAACGAGCTCTCGTTTTTTTATTTCTTTTTTCTCACTTTTCCTGTGCTTTTTTCTTTCTCTCTCTCTCTCTCTCTCTCTCTCTCTCTCTCTCTCTCTCTGTATTTCTTTCTATCTATCTATCTATCTATCTATCTATCTATCTATCTATCTATCTATCTATCTATCTATCTATCTATCTATCTATCTATCTATCTATCTTTCTCCCGCTTTTCTTCAAGAGAAACACAATTTCTTCGATGCCATATTTCGAATAGAAACATGTAAGATCACACATGTTAAAGCTCCTGAACTACTGCTTGCCCGCCTGCATGTCTGTCTGCCTGCCTGCCTGCCTGCCTGCCTGCCTGCCTGCCTGCCTGCTTACCTTCTAGTAAGCGATAGTCGACACTCGATTACTTCTCCACGCGCAACGACGAAGAAACACCGGTCTTCCTTGGCGAAGTGCACTTTGCGGCTTGAAAAGAAAATAAAAAGAGAAAGAGAGAGACAGAGAAAGAAAGAAAAAAGAAAGAAGAAAAAAGAAGAAAGAAAGATAAAGAGATATATATAGAAAGAGAGAGGAAAAAAAGATTAGATTAGGGGAAGACGTCGATAAATCGAAAGAAAAAAAAATGATAGAAATAAAAAGAAGAACTAGGATCAGAGTGAGAGAGAGGGAGAAAGAGAGAGATAGAAAAATAGAGAAAATCTCTAAAATATCGATTCGGCATCATATTTTACATAATTCGTCGATTCAGAAATGATAAGTAATGTAAGAAAAAATGAAATAGAAAATGGAACATCTAAGATAGAATGAGAAATATTAGGAAGAAAATAGAAAGGAAGTTTTTAATCAGCAATCTTTCTCTCTCTCTCTCTCTCTCTCTCTCTCTTTCTCTCTTTCTCTAATTAAAACGAAAGATTAGTTTGTAATCACGTATGTTAGTTTAAGAAAGTTTAGCTTATTATTTATCACGAAAGATTTAAATTAAAGTTACTCTACTCTTCATGAAATTCGTTATCATTCATCTCCCTCTTTCTCTTTCTCTTTGTCCTGCACTGATAGTCGTAAAGTTTAAATTACTCGCTTTAGCCAGCGTGTTATACGTGGCACAACATACATATGTACATACATCAAAGAGGTAGATAGACGACTTGCGGACGGGCGTGCACGTGACCATTGGCGCGCGCACGTTTTCACGGTATCGTGTAGTTCCTTCATTCGACACTAACGTTTATTCCTACACTGGCACATTATAATTGCATTCTCGATACTTGGAAATAGTAAGCTTTTGTCGACTGACGGTTAAAAGCATACTGGATATTATTATGGCGCTAATTACGGAAGAAACAATACGCTTCGAAGTATCTATAATTTTCGCTAAGAGATAGCAAGAGAGAAAGAGAGAGAGAGAGAGAGAGAGAGAGAGAGAGAGAGAGAAAGAGAGAAAGAGAGAAAAAGAGAGAGAGAGAGAGAGAGAGAGAGAGAAAGAGAGAAAGAGAAAAAAAGAGAGAGAGAGAGAGAGAGAGAGAGAATATAGATACATTTGTTTGTGTATATGTATATGTGACAAACGAGCAAGACGACTCTACTGAAATGAAAGTGGCGTAGGCGAGAGACCGAAGAGAAACACGGTATGCAGATTCGGTTCGATTAATTTTAGGTGCATGCAAAATTAGGGGGGTTGGTAATTTATGCGCCATAAAGGAATGCACGGCATCATTTCGACGAATATTACACTTTACGGTCGATACAACGAGAATTAGGAGAGAGAGAGAAAGAGAGAGAAAGATGTATATATATATATATATATATATATATATATATATATATACATAGATAAACATATATGGTATATATGTGTCTGTACATACGGATAATAAAATCAAGAGATAATTAGCAAATGTATATCCATCGACTATTTCAATCATATCTCATCAAATTTTCTTCTCTTCTTATTTATTTTTTTTTTCTTATAGTTAAATATAAACGATATTTGATAGTGTACAAAAAATTAAATATAATAATAGAATATTTCCAGTTTATGCCTTATCTTTTTATCATTAATACTGATTTTACAAAAAAAGTAAATTAATCGTAGAATAATTTGCATTCAGTTTATATGGTACATATTGTAATTATTATAAAAATTATAATCAATATTCTTATAACGTATATCATGTTTCAAATCCTATAAAGATACGATCGCATTAATTGCATTATTAATTTATACTGTTTGATATTGATATTCATATGTTATCTTTCTTACACAGTAAACATTTCCGTTATCGTTTAGAATATGTTAACGTTAATACAAATACATTATGTAATTATTATTATTATTGTTATTATTATTATTAAATATTTTGTTTTGCATTAATAAAGTACATAATAACAAAAAAAAAATTCTTTCCTCAATCATATTACGTTTTATTACAATATTTCTATACTCACATATTTAAAAAAAAACTCCTAACAGATAAATTCGTTCTTGAAAAAAGAAAATTTAACATTGTTGTAATAACAAATCTTTTAAAATATTAACTTATTAAAACCAATTTATAATTTCTAATATCAACTCAATATATTGTTAATGAAAGTATTTAGCCAAATCAAAAATGACTAAAGCGATATATTCTAATAATATGTAATAAATGTACTGTTCAATGTCTAAAGTGAAAATATCTTGAGTGATAGAATTTCAAAAAATCTCTTCTACGTAACAACAAAAATATGGAACAAAAGTATCATCCAAATTTTGTCGAATTTAATTCTCGATTAAGATGATCGGTAAGAAACAATTATTCGCCGTATCCATTCTTTTTCCACAACGGATTATCCGTAATTCTTAAAATCTTTTGAAAAAAAAAAAGAAAAACGAAAAACAAAAACCGAAAAAATAAACAAAAACAACGAATACGATCCTCAGTTGTATCATTTAAAACGTCTTCCACTTCCACCGATAGTTCCGAAAAATTCTTTTCTCGAAGTAGACGCCAACAGTGAACGTTGCTGTTTGGATATTAAACGGGGGTGAGAAGAGAGAAAAAGTGGAAAGGAAGAGGTCGAGACGGAGGAAAAGAAGGGAGGAAGGGAGGAGGGAAGAGTGGAAAAAAAAGAACAAGAAGAACGACGATGTCAACGGCAAATTTCCCGAGCGTGAATCAACGAGTGCAAACGAAACATTTAATGAAACGTACGGGCTTGTAACCCCTTCTTCCTAACCCTCTTTCAATCCCTTTCTTTCTTTCTCTCTCTCTCTCTCTCTCTCTCCCTCTCTCTCTCTCTCTTTCTCTTTTTCTTTCTCTTCTTCCCCTGCGTCTCTCTTGAATTGCTTTAAAACTACAACTCAAAACTCAGAGAAGGATATTTACCCAACGGATTACTGGGAGAGACTGAAAGAAAAAGAGAGGGAGAAAGAAAGAGCGTCAACTTCGCCAGACGTCAAAGAATATTTCCGAAGCACTTTTCGTGTTTGCCTTGATATTAGCCACGCTACGGCGACCAATGTCTACTTATATGTAAATTTCAAAAGGATTTCTCGACAACGCATTAGTCATGTTTTTACGTGAATACCTATACACACACACACACACACACACACACAGACACATGCATGCATACGTATATATAATATGTATATATTATATGTGGTTACATATACCTTCTCGGTTTTAATTTCACACGTGGAAAACGACTTTCTAGATAAGATTCAGAATCGATTTTCCCCAGAGAGGCTTAATGGGAAGAAAAAAAAGTTCGAGAAGAAAAACCAGATTGTTATTCGAACGACGTGGGGAATTAAATATTTTCTTTTAATTACAGATTAATCAAAATTAAAGAAAACTTGTTTAATGTGAAGAAATCTGTTGGAATAAAGTTTTTTTGAAAATACACTTATAACTTCATGATTACAGACAAAGACGAAAGAATTTTCTTTGATTTATAAGTTGAAAATCTTTGATTTCCTTTTTTTTTATTTCTTTTTTCCTTCTGTAATTTAAATATCTAGCACGATTATAAATATTATCTAAATAAAAGTCTAATAAAATGTTCAGTTGACTTGGATAAAAGTTATTTTTAAATAAAAATATTGTTTCTTTTTTTTTTTTTATAAAACGGACAGAAAGAAAGAGAGAGAAAGAGAGAGCCTTTCGACGAATTTAAGAATTATTAAATACTACGATACACAAAAAGATTATAATAATTATTTGAGAATGAATCTAACGTTTGCACGATTAAAACGTATAGTGTAAAATATTCGACCCATAAACGACAAAATCCCTCACGAGACGATCACGCGGTTCTCACTATCACTGTGGTGATCAATTATTCGGGAAATGAAATCGCGAGCATACGATAGAATGCATTCTGAAATGCAATATAGAATGATAGCACTTGCACTATGGTAAGGTTTAAACATGAATATTTATAAATATATTTCTGCATTCCTATCGTAACATCGATATGCAACCATCAATTATACATTCATGGAATATGTATATATATATATATATATTTATATATATATATTTCGGAATATATATATATATATATATATATATATCATTTATGGAATATTACTATATATATACATATATATCTATTGTCCACGAAAAAGTCTGCAATCACACGGACATAACTATGAATATTCACCATTTATTAATATATTCGTAGTTCATTAAACGTCTACGTTCATCGGCTATCAAAAGATATATCGAAATTAAAAACTCTTTCGAGCGTAAACATGCAGTGATAAAAAAAAAAGTTACTTCTTCATATAGCGTACTTCTTCGAATATATAAAAAATATTATATATTCGAAGAGACACCCAAAAAAAGGAATCAAAAAATGGTACAAGATAATTATCTTTTGTTTTCCTTTACATTTTCAAATTCCGTTGGCTAATATTGAAGAAACGAAAGATACAAATCAGATGCTCTTTGATCCTTTAATTCTTGATTCAAAGATACTACCGTTCGCAGTTTTTTCGCCCATAGATTTGTGACTACAGGACAAAGACAAAGACAAAGAGAGAGAGAGAGAGAGAGACAAACAGACAGTCAGGGAAGTAGAGGAAGAAAATAGTAAAAATAAAGAATCATGAATTGTGAAAAGTAGGAGGAAAAGGATAGAGCAAAGTAAAAGCCATCGTTGCCAAACGAGCGAGATTCGCTCCAAAGTGGTCTCGACTTAACCTTCTCTCTATCTATCTATCTAACCATCTATCTATCTATACATCTATCTATCTACTTACTTCTCTCTCACTCAGGAAAGCATCGTACATACAAGCAAAATGCATCCTATTTCGTAAGGAAGGAGAATATGTGAGATAGATAAGAGTGCAAGAAGCGAGCTTCTCTCTTTTCCGTGCTGTGGATTTTCAAAATGGCCGTAAGAAACGCGCTCGACTATAACCGTTCCTCCGAGGAATATTTTCTGGAACTTTATGAGGCACGTAGACCTCTCTCTCTCTCTCTCTCTCTTTCTCTCTCTCTATATATATATATATATATATAAATATATATATATATCTATCTATCTTTTTCTCTTTCTCTCTGTCTGTCTCTTTCTCTGCAATAACGAATGATGACACTTCTTTTCGTAATTCAAAAAGCGAAGGGAAAAAAAAATTTAACATAAAGTTCGATCTTAAATCGTCCTTAACTCGTATATACCTATACATATCCACACATACACACATATACTTTTCTTATGAAAAGTAATATCTCTGACCTGAATATGATATATTATAAATGATATCCCGTGTACACTCGAGTAATTCCTTTTTCTCTCGTGCTACATTTATACGGAAGAATCGCCTTTAAGACTTTTAGAGGCTCGGTAGATACGAATAAAAAGAAGAATAAGAAGAAAAGAAGAAAATGGAGAATCTAAGGACGAGAAGTAAGAAGACGTTTCCTAGTCTTTCGCGAGAAAGCAATTTTATTTTTCCGTCGAGGGACCATAGACTCAGTACAATATGGCTTTCTTTTCTCTCTCTCTCTCTCTTTCTCTCTCTCTCTCTCTCTCTTTCCAAGAAATTATGTAGGTCAGTAGTTTAAATGTCCAGCACCACTCGACTCGTCGCGACGAGAGGTGCAACTTGCCTCGTAGCCAAAACAAAATCACCAGGGTGGTCGCCTGAACCTTTCTCTCTCTCCGTACAGTTTATATGGGTCAGCAATTTTTGCACGAAATTTATACATCCAGCTAGTACTTCTGGCTCTTACTATGCTATCGTCAACAGGTACTCTTATAGAGTAAGTAACGACCCTGGCTTGTCATGATAAAGCGATAAAGTAATAAAGTTGAATAATTCGATTTTCCTTACGATGACATCATTTCTTTTTTATCGTAAATAACATCCTTCCGTGCGATATAAAGAGAAGAAAAAACAAAACAAAAAACCTACTCACTTATTGTAAAGTACAATGTCAGGCAGCCATATATGTTCCGATGGTACATGAAGGGTCTCGACGCCGCCATAGTCATCCGGATTCCACTTCAGCTTGTAATCGTTCCACTCCTGAAAAAGAAAAAACAAAAAACATGAGCTAAGTAAGATGAAATAAGACGAGGATCAACGTAGATAACTATGAGAAATGTTGGAGTTCAACTTCACAACGATTTTTCAAGAAATATTACTACGATGGATCCATTAAATATAATACCTATATCTTATTAAATATTTTTACATCATAAATCATGAGTAAGAAAGTAAAATGAATTTAATTTAATTTTATTTAATTAATTTCATTTAATTTTATTTCTTGTTTTCTTTTATTTTTCAATGGAAATACGCTAATGATTACGATTACATTTGATATCAAAGCGATAGAGATAAATTTTGATCGAAGGATACCTATAAAGAAATGTACCTACATTCGTTTCAAAAAATATAATAATAAGGATTATCTCATTCTTGCTTTTTTATTGTCTCTCTCTCTCTCTCTCTCCCTCTCTCTCTCTCTCTCTCTTTGTATCTTTTAATTTCCGACGAATTCCATGTAGAAACAGGAAGATAAAGACGTAACTACAGTAAAGCGTACCTTCCCAACCGCAAGGACAAACCGCACTGTACGATATACGTAATCAATTTTCCTTCTCTGGCCCTTCCGCAATGCGCTTCCGTATATTCAATCTTAAGAGTCTCTCAACCCTCTTTCAACGATCATTGTTTCCATGCCTTTGAATCTTACAGGAATTTAACGAAATAATCAACATCGATCTCGATCATGCATGTAGTATGATCAAAAGAACAATTTAAAAGTAAAACGATTTATTTTCTCTCAATAAATTAGAAAATTAAAGAATTGTTTTCTTCGCTAATATATATTTTGAGCTAATTTATCTTTATATTTGTTAACTTTTTTTGTATCTTTTATTTTTATACATGTAGTTTTAAAAGTTTCAACTTGATAGATTATATAACGTTGTTAATAATTCGTTGTTAGAAAGTCTGAAACCACATTATTTAAAATACGTTAGATATATATATATATATGTGTGTGCGTGTGCGTGTGTGTGTGTGTATGTATGTATGTATGTATGTATGTATATAAAGATATTTCAATGTTTACGTTTATAAAAATGTTGAGAAAAAACATGTCAAACTTTCACCCTAGTAGAAAAGTATCCAAGTTGGGAATGGGTTAAGTGAGATCTTATTTCTTAGATTCACTTCTCAAACCAACACGGCTTACGTGCTCGAATTGGATGGAACGACTTAAGGAAGGGAAAATAATTACTACGACGACCTCGGTTTATATTTTTTGCTTTCATCCTTCTTTCCCCTTTTACTTTTTACGTGAAAATCTCGGATTGTAAAAGATTTCACGAGAAATGACGAGGTCTATCGACTTCGTGCCGACGTACGCGGAATCAGGAAAAAGAGAGAGAGAGGGGGGTAGGGAGAAAGGAAAGAAAGAAAGAGAAAATAAATAATAATAAAAAAAAAAGGAAAAAGAAAAAAGAAGGAGGAAAGAGATAAGAAAGAAAGGAAAAAAAAAGAGAGAAAGAAGAAAGCTCTTTGAAAAGTAAAAAAAGCTGACCAGCGTGGTGCGCCGTCACGTCGTCGCCTCGTTATTCGTTCGCTTGTTAATTCTCTCGTCCGTCGAGAGTCGAAATAATTGCGTCGATCGATAGAAAAGATGGGAGAGTGAGAGAAAGAAAGAAAAAAAGAGAGAAAGAGAGAGACCACGCAAGTGAGTCCGCGTTTTTTATAAGAAAGAAAGAACAATGGAATATCCAACGCTCGAGTATTTGAACATTTTTAATTGTTCGACCGGTGACCTGTGCTCGAAAAAAACTCGCTTCGTCTCTTTATGAATTAAACATTATTTTTACTTCGATTTTCAACTACACTTTTGCTCTTCCTTATGAAGATTACATCGTAATATCTTAAAAGAGGAATATCTCAGAAATTCCAAAATTTATGAAACTTTTTGAATATATATATATATATATATATATATATATATATATATATATTTATATATATAAGATCGGAATAGATCAGAGATATACATATTTTATTTTAAAATGGATAAATTGATTTACTTTTTTTTATTTATAATAATAAACTTTAATATAGATTTATAAAAAAAACCTATATATATATATATATGTATTGTTGTGTGCTATACGTGTGTACTATACGTGTGTACTCATACGTATATTTACACAATCTGTCCGATTAAAATGTGTTCAGTTTAATTCATAATTACAATTGGAAATTTATATAATCAAATTTTAATATACATATATACATTCTTAATACATCAAACAGATTATACGTATTATGTACCTATATCTGTAAAAAATAAATCAATAAAAAGTATTGATGATCAATTTAATTTTAATTAATGTAATTTATTCAGAAAGAGAGAGAGAGAGAAAGAGAGAGAGAGAGAGAGAGAAAGAGAGAGAGAGAGAAAGAGAGAGAGAGAGGGAGAAAGGAAAAAATATTGAAAACGGCCAGCTACAAAAAGTAACTTTTTACTTTGAAGATAATTCCTTGCATATCGACATAATTTCATAATTTTTAGAATTTCTGGAATTTTGTATTTTTCATTATTAGATATGATCATTATGAATTTAAAAATCATGAAGATTATAGAAATTATTCTTAATATTTTACGATTCGATGAAAACACGTTAAATATTAAGTCAATATCTTTATTTAATATATGATACTTTTTTCTTTTTTAATTATAACAATGTCGTCATATTTGTATTATATTAATCTATTAAATCTTAATTTCATTGTTATTGAGCGCGATAATTATTATTTAATTAGTAATATTAAAAAATTAAAAATCCTTATTTATATATAATTAAATAAACAATAGGGGATTCAATTTCTAGCAAATAAAGTGCTTCAAAGTCGGAACATGGTGCTCGCGTGACTTCCTCTAAACATCATTACTCTTTAAGCGTCAGCCGAGAACATAACACGCAGCACTTTAATTAAGTACGAATACGTTTGGTAGAGAATATGTTAGATACAAAGACGAAATAGCACAAACCTAATAAATAAGCAGGTCGTTCAACATTGCTCAAGGCATATAAATAATTGATTTTTCGTTTACGAATTCGTATTTAAATTAAATAAATAATTAAAAAGAACTCGAATATGGCGTCGCTCGATGTATATGTATATAATAAAAAAAAAGAAAAATTAATTGTTTATATAAAACATCGAATGTTCGTTATATCGATGAAAATTCTTTTCTTATCACTTTTTTCTTTTTCGTTATAATAATTTAATCAATAACGAGTTCTATTGAGAGATTATAAGTTCGCAATTTTCTACGAACAATTCGTGATATTTACCTTTATTTTGACAATTTCCATCAGAGAAACGTATTTTTTAAATAAAATTGAACGAAGTGGCGATGCATTTAGAAGGTACACGGACTTCATAAAACGTTTCGCGAAATTGAGAGCAGGGCTGGCGGAGCGTCGATAAGTGCGTACACTGAGAATTTAATTTTCGAGAAAATGAATTTAATTTTCCGTTCGTTCATTTTTATTTGGTTTCTCTAGCGTGAATGAGAGGAACTGAAGTAGGGAAGGAAAGAGAGAGAGAGAGAGAGAGAGAGAGAGAGAGAGAGAGAGAGAGAGAATGAGAGAAAGAGAGAGAGAGAGAGAGAGAGAATGAGAGAAAGAGAGAGAGAAAGAGAGCCACATGCAATTAGTAGAACATCAACGTAATAAAGTCAGCGACAATTATGAGCTACTATTCGCGAATAAACACAAATCCTTTTAAAAGCTAACTTCATTACTGATTATTTTCTAAAAGAGATGGCTCTCTTTCTCTCTATCTCTTTTTCTCGAAGACATCTTCAAAAGGAATTGGACAGAAATCGTACTTTCATACGCTTGAAAATTTTTAAAGGAATGTTTCAAACTCGCCGATATATGCGTATTTGATCGATGATCGCCATAATTCAAAAAGTTAGAATCACAAATTTTTCAAAGATATTCATTCGAAAACATATTTGAGAAGTTTAAGTTTTTACGTAATATATGAGTTCTCT
>NC_140821.1:5482500-5487500 GCF_050613455.1 Vespa mandarinia | reverse complement strand
TAAACACGGTATAATTGTAAAAAACTTTAATTTAGTATTTACTGAGTATTTAAATCATTTTAATAAATACATGTTTATAATTAATTGGATTCGAGATGGAGGAAAATTCGAAAAGCTCTAAATTCGATCATTACGAAACATCCTCTCATATTTCTCGCTATATATTATCTGCATTATTCGAATATCGTCGAGATGAAATATGATCGAAACTTTATTACAGTCGTGTTACATAAATTTCACACGGATCCTAACAAAGTCCTCGTGGTTTTGTTCCTTCCTTTTTATATGTCTGTCTCACTTTATTTCTTAACCGAACCGTCAAGAGATTCCGTGCAGTTCCGAGCACTCGATGGTAAGGCCATTGACGCTGACAAACGATCGTAACGAACCACGAGAGTTCGCGGTAAAGAAAAAAAGAGAAAATAACAAATAGCGAGAAGTCTTTGAGAAAGAAGAAAAGAAAATAAGGACATGACAAAAATGACTGGCTGGTTGGTTGGCTGGCTGGATGGATGGGTGCTTGGTTGTTCGCGAAATTGTGCCAGTATAAAAATTCACATCACGAAGAAGAAACGGAAGTTATCTTAGGAAATTTTGAGACAGAGAATCGATAACATCTACGACGATCGACTAGCAATATTCTTCGTTATTATAAATTTAATATCGCTACTAAGAATCATCCGAACATAAAGAGATTTATTTAAATTGTTATTGTAAAAATCATCTCATCCTCACATTTTTCATCGTCAAATCCTTCTCCCTGTTTTTTTTATAAAAGATTTCGTAATCAAAATCGTATTTTCTAAATTCCATATTATTGTAATTAGAGCATTTAATATAATATTTATACAGTTCTGCTATATCTTCAGAAATGTGAATGAATGAAAATCGTAATTTAAATATCGTAATAATGAATTAGGTATATCAATAAAGATTTAATTAAAAGCGGATTTAACGAGAAAATGAGACTATATATTAATCAGCAAGGGCAAAGAAAGAGAGAAAGAGAGAGAGAGAGAGAGAGAGAGAGAGAGAGAAAGGGAAGGAGAGAGAAAAGAAAGGAAAAGAAAATAAATTAAAAAAGAGAGAAAGAAAGAAAGAGAAAGAGAAAGAGAGAGATGAAGAACATTTCGTGAACGATTAACCTGTAATGAACTTCGGTCGATCTCTACCAATTCGTCGTTTCTCGGTGAAATTAGCCTATAACCACGAACCACGATACCGCAGGACGATTCGATACCAAACGAGCTTCTACCCAATCTAGCTCTTTTTGTGGATATCCTCGAAAGACGTCCAGTCGACTGCCGTTTCCGGCACTGCTTAAGTTTTTTGGTAAACTGCCAAGATTGAACCAAAGTATAATTTAGTTTCGTTCGAATATTTCGCGACCATAGAAACCTTATCCTCGTTTTTAAAACGAGTTTGGCTTGAAATCATATCAACTATGGTAAAAAAAAAAATGATTTTACGTGCGAAAAAGTACCACCCGAACGCTTAGCAATTAAAATGCAGCTCTTTTCTGGTTCCCTTTTAGTTAACAAATTTCGTAACGAATGAATACACCAATAGCATGGCATTTTGACGTCTCGACATTTTTATCTCTCTTTCACTAACTCTTTTTCTCTGTCGGTCGTCGTGAGTTTTAACGAGCTTTTCCTACTACTCCTAACGATCTTTTAGATTATCTCTTCTTTTTATTTTTCTTCTTCTTTCTTCTTCTTCCTTCCTTCTCCTTTCTTTTCTTCCTTTTCTTTTTCTTGTTCTTCTTCTTTCTTCTTCTTCTTTCTCTTTTCTTTTTCTTCTTCTTCTTATCTTCTTTTTTCTCATGCTTACTTTCAGTTCTATTTCTTCTACTGTCTTTGTTAATCAATACCGAAAAAGATGTATATTCCGAACGACATGGCATTTAATCGATGATTATTTATTAAAATATTCAGTAAAAATGATTGATTGAATAACATTTCTAAAAAATAATTTCTAGAAGAAAAGATTTTTACTCGAGATGATAATTCGATGATACGCATTCTAAAAATATCATTTCTTTACATGATAAACCTCAAAACAATCAATAATAGAGAAAACGAATTTTACAACCTTTTCATTTGATTCTTTTCATATCAACATCTAAATCTTTTGTCTACTATTTTTCTTTTTCGCACTAATATTAACTAATACAAACGATGCACTTATTTTTTTTTTTTGATCTGATTGATGAAAAAAAAAGAATCTACTAACGTTAATTAATAATTATAAAGCCATATATATATATATATATATTTTTAAATATATATATATATATTTATTTACTATATATATATATATATATATATATATATATATATATATATATATAGTAAAACTTTGAAAATTCATATTAACATTTGCACGATATTTTCACTCTCATAGAATAGAAATATTGTAATAAATACTCTTACTTTTCAAAAGAAGACAAAAACCGAAAAGGGATGGAGGAGGAGGAGAGAGATTGAAGTAAGATGATACGGTAGATGAGCGAGAAAACGATATGGTCGTTTCGAGACAGAGAGAGAGAGAGAGAGAGAGAGAGAGAGAGAGAGAGAGAGATAGAAAGAGAAAGAGAGAGAAAAAGGGTAAGAAAAGAGTGAGAGACATGAAAACAAAAAAAGAAAAAAAGAAATGAAGGTCGATTCGTCTAAAGGGTGTGGATGCCCAAGGAGGTTGAAGGATTGCCCGTGTCACGTGGAGAACGGCTAAAGGGTGAATGGTGATGTAGAAACGAAAAGGAGTGTGGGGATACAGGGGTGATGAAGGGTGACGCATCGATAAAGGCCAACTAGCGCGACGTGATTCGGATTTCGTTCGGAGTCGTCCGACAAACGGCGAAATGAAATCCGGCTGCTTTGAAATTCCAAATCTCTCTTTTCCTCACACTGTAACTCTCTGCGTGGATCATCTGAAGGGACTCAGAGAGGAAGTGAAAAAGAAAGAAAAAGAGGGAAAGAGAGAAAGAGAAAAAGAGAGAGAGAGAGAGAGAGAGAGATGTTCCAATGGTCAAAGTGAAATTCGATCTACGTTGGAATCTGACGAATAAAATGAAGAAGAGAGAGAGATAGGGAAAGAGAAAGAGGAGAAAGAGAGAGAAAGAGAGAAATAGGGAAAGAGAAAGAGGAAGAGAGAGAAAGAGAGAAAGAGAGAAAGAGAGAGAGAGAGAGAGAGAGAGAGAGAAAGAGAAATATATTCATTTTGGTGGCCATTGAACTCGTTTACATTCGTTTTACTCTTAATCCTTTATTCTTTTCATTCTTTTTAAAATCGAAAATGTTTCACAAAAATCATTAACATTTTGAGGATAGTTTCTATTTGACGAGAATATCAAAATGAAAATATACTTTTACTGTAGATAGATACACTGAAATAGTTCCAGATATTAAGTATACTCTTTCATCGTGTATTTTAAAGAATTTTGAAGAATAAATATCGTATTTTACTCACTTGTTCCACCCAAACGTTTGTCGTCATGATCTGATTCTTCAAGTTCTGAAATAAAAAACAAACAAAGTGATATTATACGAAAATAAGATAAGGGATGTTTCTATAGTCGTTTACATTTTGTATTTAAGTATTATATATATATATATATATATATATATATATATATTTCGTTTATTATCGATCGCGATAAATTTTATTGATTTTATCGGGTCGTAAAGAGGAAAGAAAAATTAATTTATCTTGCAATTGAATTTCCTCCCGTCCCGTTCGTTTTAGTCGGAAAGGTAATTTCTCTCATTCCTTTAATTTCCCAAAAGTGTTCACCGCAATTATGAGCTATCCTTTAATTACTTTGTGACAACATCAAAAAAGATAGATATATACGCAAAAAAACATATAGACACGCAAAAAGAGAGAGAGAGAGAGAGAGAGAGAGAGAGAGAGAGAGAGAGAGAAATAAAAAGATACCGAGAAAGAAGCTTTGCGATTATGTCGAGCAATTAAAATCCGTGTAATTACGCTTTCAACACGCCATTAAAAAATAATTAGTGTTTCTTTTTTCGAAATGGTTGGTGCCCTTCGCTTAAGGAGAAGATAAAAAAGGAGTGTAAAGTAAAAAAAATATATATATATAAATAAATAAAAAGATAGGTACAAAAAAAAACTTGCCCTTCATCGCCAGCGTCATTGTCGTTTTAACGAGAAAATTTGACGAACAAGGGTTGCATCTCGACGCGAGACACTTTCTCATACAACGACAACTACAACGAGAAAAGCGAGGCCGAGGCCTTTGTCGAGATTACATTCGGGACTTAATGTCGTGTTTATCCCTGAGAAAAATCACGCTTTACCTGCTTAAAACAATTGTGTTAAACTCCATTGCCATAACTACTTACTTACTTACTTTTACTTCCCCTACCCCATCCCATTTCATTTATCTCTACTAACTGATAATGGTACCACATATTTTACAAAAGATAATTGTTTTAGATCTTGATACGTTTATATGTATTATTTCGAATAAAGATCGGAGATCACATCTCTTAGGGATACAATGTTTTCTTAGGATTGATATCTATAAAAAAAAAAAAAAAAAAAAAAAAAGAAAAAAAAAATAAGAAATAAAAAAATTCAAAAAACTTGTGAAAATTCATAACCCTAGTGAAGAAAATAAAAAGAAGGAAGGACTTTCTTCTATCTCTTACTTTCTTCTACGTTTACCGAATGGAACCAGAAACTGACTTCGAATGAGGGATAATAAATGTAGAAAAAAAGACACCTCAAGAACTTTTTTTTGACTTGTTTATAAGACTTTTCGAAAAATATTTTTGACCGGAAATAACGTTGCTGTAACTATTGTATTCGTCGTTGTACTATTCATAAATATACGACATTTCCTTATCTCATATAAATATGTAATTTGAATTGAATTAAAGAAAATGCTCAAACAAAAATTTTACTTCTTAAACTCGAGAATTAAATGTCACATGCACATACACATACTCATACACATACACATATACATTGCC
>NC_140821.1:5440000-5477500 GCF_050613455.1 Vespa mandarinia | reverse complement strand
TTTAATACTTTTGTAGTTTAAATATTAAAAAACCTACAATGAGATACAAAAAGATAAAGAAAAGAGGGGAATTAAAATATATATATATATATATATATATATATATATATATATATATATATATGTATTATTTCAATATTCTTTCTTTCGTTTTTTACATAATAATATATATATATATATATATTTTATATATATATATTTTATATTATATATATATTTATTTTATATTATATATATATAGATTTTATATATATATTTTTACATATAAATATATATATATATATATATATATATAACATTACTAATATCTTTAACAAAGATAAATTAGATAATAGAAGTAGAAAAGTTTCAATTGCGTTTGGCGCCAAATTAATCCAATCCTTTGACACACCACCTCAATAGACTCCTTTTTTCAACTTCGATTTCACTGATACATACGTATATATATATACACATATATATATATATATATGTATATATATCTATATATATATATATATATCTATATATATATATATATATGTATATATATATGTATATATATCCATCTCTTTTCTATACTTTTCTACCTTTTATCATAGACCATTTTCGTAATACATACTTCCTCTTTCCACTTTCTATGATCCACCTACTTTCTTGTTCCGCCTCAATACGCTTTGCTTTTTTCTCCTTTGCAATCGACGAAAGCATTTTCTTTTTGTTAGTTCTCAATCGTCGAAGCTATTGTATTCTGCGTACGTAATATATCTATGTTCAAAAGAGTAATCTTATTTTGACGATCTCTTTTTTTTTCTCTCTCAGACTCTTCTATCCGTGTCATCTTCTTACTCCTCCTCCTCCTCCTTCTCCTCCTCCTCCTTCTCCCCCGTTTTCTCATTGGGCTTCTCCTCATAAACGTTTTAGTATCAAGACAGAGTTTCTCAACTCACGAAACTCGAGTCGTGAGTCTTAATCAAGATGGTTTTCCTCCTCCTACCCTTGTACGTCGCTCATGCTACGAATAATGCGACATATTATACATAAAATACATCATTGATTTCTATTCAATCTTCTTTGAAAATTTATTTGTCGATTATTTCGAAATTAAGATATTCAAAAAGAGTTGATGATATTTTTTAATCCTTTATATCTCTAAGTAATTTTCATATCGCGTATTCGTATATATATTTTATTTCATTTTTTCGTCACAATTTGTGATTAGTAATTTATAGTTTGTTACGTCGTATAGGATGCAACTTCGAGAACATTTCTAGATACACGTCTCGTACTGGACCACCAATGTTAGTCGATTTGCATGGAGAATTTTCCCTGTCTCTTCCTAATCGTCAGAGTTATAGACTCACTGATCACGATGAATAAGGACGGCGATATTAGATTAAAATATCGTTGTAGGCCATCAACAAAATATCACTCACCGCATTCCCGCAAATTAATGGAAGAAGGCGAATTCTTTTGAAGGATTCCGTGGAACTCGTGAGATAAATGCAAAATAATAAATATAGTATGAATTGTAATTATCACAGTATATCCGTCGAAGTACGATACAATTGTCGATGTGTTTTTGTGTAGTGACATGTAGTTAGTGATATTGGCTATTTCTTAGAAGTGATAACCAATAATCTAATAAGATTCGGAGATCTGGATGTTGCGAGTCTGAAGGATGTAGGTTGACTATTACTATTATTTAGATTGTTCTGGATACCTTCGTTTGAGGGATGGCCATTGATATTTGTAAAATTCGACCGTCTTATTGGTGAATGCAAATGCTTGGATGCAACTATCTGTAGATTTCTCTCAAACTATTCACAAAGGCATTAATTATTTAAAAAAGGAAAATGAAAAGGGAGTAAATTTAAGTAAAATGTACCTGAAACAGGAAAGCAATATTTTTATTGATAATGGATGTGTCAGGATAATTCGTACAAAATGTTTAACTTATCTCATGCGTGATACTTTGTCCTGATGACTATGAGTATTGCATTGATATTTGAAGGATACTGGCTCGACAGATTATCGAAAACTAAGTACTTTAATAATAATTCCAAAATTCGGACAAAAATGGCAATGTTTTTTATTTACTTGTTTTCTTACCGATTATCCAAAAAATTCCCATGAACAGATATACCCAATAGGGACGTGACTCTTAGGAGAAAGTACTGTAGATATCTAAAGGTTGCGCATGTGTACGTCAACATTGTTGTACTATTCAATCGTAATTAATAAGTTTATGACAATTTGTAATTCTTATTTCTTGAATTAAAATATATATTATTTACAATCGTTTTACAATAAGAAATACCGATTACCTTGTGGAAATATTATTCTTCATTAATTTTGTTCAATATTCCAATGAACAAGATAAAAAAAATACTATATAATATAATGATCTCGAAGGAGGTTAAAATTCTATTTTCTATTTCAGGAAATTACTTGAAGAAGAAGTCATAAATAATATAGCTGATAATTCTAACACATACACGTCCTACATAATGTACGTATACAAATATTGTATAATATTATACAACCTCAAAGTTTTACGAACCATTTTTTTTCTCTTTTTTTTTTTTTTAATAAAATGTTAAAAAATTGCAAATTAAGTGTTAGCTAATTTATTAAAGATTAATATTAAGGATTAATATATGTTAGTTTATAATTCATATTTAATATTAAAGATTAATATTTTATAAGCCAGTATATAATTTTCACATGTTATATAAATTTTCTCTAGAACAGCACAGCAACGTAAGGAAAAAAAAAATTGGATTATCGTACGAATAAAGATTAATTTCATTAAAATATCATATCTTCCCTATTTCTCATTCCTTTTATATCTTTTTATTTCGTTTAAAACCAATGTCGTTTCTTATGCAAATAGTTTGTAAAGACGTAGTTATTCTCCCTGTAGATCCTACAGGAGGTCAACTCAGCACCGCGTAGCATTAAAACAAGTAAGTTCTCTGAACGTACTCTGAACTTGCGGGAGGCACGACGTTAGAATTAGCATTTCGAACGAAAGAGAGAGAGGAGAGAGAGAGAGAGAGAGAGAGAGAAAGAGACCGACTCCATCGCTAGTTAAGTAAAGTTGAGTCTTAAGAAATTACCACGGCGATTATCATCCTCCTCAACGAGTCGAGAATGATGATTCGACCCTGTTAAATATTTATAACGATCGACGTGAGCACGTTATTATATGTATATTGAATGGAGATTGGGATTGACGTAGCGGATATATGCACGAGCAAAACTCTCTTGTCTCTAATCTCTTAAGATGTTTGAATAAGTATCGATCAATTTTAAAATGTATTATTTAAATTGCAAAGACCGAAATAAAAAATGTGAAAAAGTAATAAAGTATTAAGTCCGTAATTGCACTGTCGATCTTCTTTTCTTTTCAAAATAAAAACAAACGTTAGAAATATAAAAGCATGTGAAAGTAGATATATAGATAGATAAATAGATAGATAGACAGATAGATAGAAAAAGACCTAGGTGATACGGTAGAAGTATAACACGCTCGCAATGTAAAGGGTCGATCAAATTCGGCCGAACTGAGAGAGTATTTAAATATTGGAAAAATACTTGGGGGTCGTACGTTATAGAAACTGAGTGTCGATCAGTTTTCATTCGAGATTCTCGATATATATATATATATATATATATATATATATATATCCTTTCTGTCTGTCATCGAACACTTCAAATAAATCGACGAATTGAGCACGACACCGGGAAACATGATCTCGTATCGTTCGAACGAGATAAAAGAAAAACAAAACAAAACAAAAAAATAGAAAAAGTTTACGAGATTCGGGACAATTTTGGGCGACTAGAAAGAAAGAAAGGAAAGAAAAAAAAATACGCGCACACATACACACGTACAGGAAGAAATCAATTTTTCACTATTGTTTTTCCTTCTCTTTTCTTTTCGATACCTTAAGATTTTTGTTTCTGTTCCTCAAACAGATGAAAATGATTGATAAAAACAAAATGAAGGGATTAATAAGCGTTATGATTTATACGAAGGAATATATAAAGGAGAAAAACAGAGAGAGAGAGAGAGAGAGAGAAAGAGAGAGGAAAGAAGGAGAAGGAGAGAGAAATTAAAAGAAAGAAAAGCTGCATCAATAGAAACGATCTGCATGACTACTCGCTAATTAACCCATTGCCTAATTACGAAAGCAAGAGAGAAAGAGAAAGAGAGAGAGAGAGTGAGAGAGAGAGAGAGAACTATCTTCTCTAGCAGCTTTAACATTTCGATCACAAGATGTTCGTCGAACGTCAAATCGGCTGGAATGATGTCGCTTGCTACGCGGATTCTCCACGCTACGTTGCCACGGAAAAAGAGGAGAGAGAGAAAGAGAGAAAGAGAGATGCAGAACAACAAAAAGGAGAAACTGGAGAGAACGAAAGGAGAAGCTCGACCGAGTAAACACAAGTATGTATATAGGTGCACGGATGTGTATGTATATGTGTATGTATATGTTTATGTATGTGTGTGTCTACGGAATAAGGCAAGGATGAAGGCAAAAGGGGATCGACCGATGCCAAAGGGTAAGAAAAATTCCAGGGTTGGACGAGCATGTTGAGAGATATAGACTACAGCACGAAGATAATAATCAAACGATATTCAAGGAAAAAATAAAATAAAAAAAAGAATGAAAAAGAATAATAATAATTTATGAATTATATATTGAAGTTGATTACGTAGGATATCTATTTTTATTTCGATCATTGATATTTGTATATTTGTTTTCGTAAAGTTTATTTTTAATTTATATCCGAGGGTTAATGTTCGTTAAGCATAAAAATTTATTAATACTACTGAAATACTTTTTAATAAATTAATGGTAACTTTAATATGTTAAGTATACTAAATATTAAATAGTACGGTATGCTAAATAATAATATACTTATTTAGATATACTTATTTAGTATACTAATACCAAAAGATCAGAGTAGTACTAGTATTCTATTAAGGTAGAATTTTGTTTTAATATAAAATTATATAATGATAAATTAATGATATAATAAGTTATATGTACCATATTAAATTATTTATAATACCATATTATTTACGTATATAATATAGTTATAAATTATTAATATATTAATAATGAGCACGTCAATGATTAATTTAATTATTATTGATTACTTTTGTTTTTACTTTTAACGATCGATATAATTATTTTGATATCTATTTTATTTTCCTTTGTTCGTATTGAATTCAAATCTTTATTTCATCGATGAGTTATGATTCAATAAAATAAGTAATCCTCGATTTCAAAAAGACACATAACTAATTTTCACGATATCATGTGAAAAATTTTCATTGAACGAGGAAGACAGTAAGATCTGTAGAAGAAGGAGGGAGGAAAAACGCGAAAAAGTTTCCCCCTATAAACTTTTCTTCGAAAATTTCATTCGTCACGATCTTCCTAACCCTCAATAAAAAAAAAAAAAGAAATGAAAGGAAGAAAAGAAAAACGAGAAACCAGCGAATGGAACATTTCGACGGAGGGATAAAAAAAAAATATATTGTGAAGGGACGTATTAGCCACGAGGCATACATAGAGTTTTAATAGAAACTTTTGGTATTAATCTTTCCTTAGAATCTTTTCCCTCTTTGCCTTTTTTAAGAAAAAAAACTTTACCAAAGACTTACGTATCAATTTTTCTCTTTGAATTATATACGGACGTTTCACAAATCACATTCCTCTTCTTCGATTTTCAAAAATTTTTCATTTATTCAAACACTTGCCCTTTCCTTCTCTACTACTTTCTTGGTTATACATTGTCACTCATTCTATCTATTTTTTTTATTTCTTTTTCTTCCTCTTCGCTTCATTCTTTTCTCGTTAATATCCGAAAGTAAACAAAACCATGTTCGCGTCGTCGAGCTTGGTAAAATCAAATTATTATGATGAAAAGAGGAAGAGAGAGAGAGAGAGAGAAAGGGAAATATATATACATATATAAAGAGACAGAAGAGAGAGAGAGAAAGGGAAATATATATACATATATAAAGAGACAGAAGAGAGAGAAAGAAAGGGTATGAAAGAACGCGACATGAGAGAGCGCGCCAACTCCTCGACTCTTTTTAAAATTCATTAGCAAATTAACCCGCCACCTGTCTCTCTCTCTCTCTCTCTCTCTCTCTCTCTCTCTCTCTCTCTCTCTCGATTATACTGCCTTCACCTCGGCCAACGAGTTTTCATTTTGCGCAGGACTTTTCTTCTTTCTCTCTCTCTCTCTTTTTCTTTCTCTTTCTCTTTCCTTCAACTCTTTTAGCGTACATTCGCTTTTACTAACGTATTTTAACCGATCCGTTCCACTTCCTCTTCCTCCTACTTCTACTCTTATTCCTCCAATGGGCAAAGAAAAAGCAGCCAGTACTCGAGAGTAACAGAGTTTGGCAACTAAAATTTGATGGACGACGAATTCTAATTTAACTTTGATCCAATTTATACGGATTTAATTGAATTACAACCGTAACGAGTTCGCGACGCGCCGATGAACGAACGAGATGAATACTTTCGTTTGAAATCTCGCTTTACGATCAACGTCGATGTCCAGATATATCCGATATAACGTGTGTTAACAAGATAAATAAAAAAACAAAAAAAAAAAAAAGAACAACTATTCAACAACACAAAACACAAAACTATTATCTGTCTCGTTGAAGTCAACAATTTTCTTAATTAATCTGTATTAACTTTTTTTCAACACATTTTGTCAACATATTATTCTAAAAGGCTGTTGTTAGGAAAATCAATAGAATTGATTTAACTATTTCGTAAAATTTACAAAATTTTTATAATGGATTCAACTTTTATCGTTTTGAAAATAATTTATTAATTTGTTTGAAACTTTAAACAAAACTTTTTTATACGTTCCAGGAATACTCCGTAAAAATTCAATAATGTTAAATTTGACCATTACATTAATCGTTCACATAACAGTTTATATAATCGAGATTCATTTTGAAAATTTCCACAATCGATAAATCTGAAATATTAAACAACACTCGCCGCAAATATACGCGAACTGTTTTTAAAATTTAGTTATATTTGGTCCAGTTAATTTGTTGCTATAGTCGGAAGTTTTTGTTGCTAAAGTCGTATGCATTTACACGCATATTCGAAAAAAAAAAAAACTGTCACAATGTTCGTGCAGAACTTCAAACATAATTAAAAAATTTCATTTCCATGTTTCATTTCCAAAAGTTACGATCGCTCCCCGATTAAGAGAAAAATATTAAAAAAAAAAAAAAAAAGAAAAAAAGAAGTCTCGTAATTAAATCTCGATTAACTCATTTTCAAATATTGATTTTAAAATATTAGTTAAAAAAAAAAAAAAATAAAGAAAAAGAAATGAAAATAATCAACACCTAATGATTCACATAGTATATCTCCTTATAATGCCAACACATTCGTTTGAATAAATCTATTGAAATGAAGGAAAGAAAAGAAAAAAAAAAACAGAGAGAAAAAAGACTAGAAAAGAGACACAAACAATAAATAAACGACCGTTAACATCCACGAATCGTATCACTCATCTTTCACGAGAGAAAAAACGTGAAACGATATAATAGGCGGACACCAGTTTTATCCGACAATGACGGAAAGGATTAAATGTAATTTGCTGACAGACGTGTATTTGACGTGTTCACGAGGATAATTCATTCTTTGTGAACAATACTACGATGGTTATCGGTAAGTGTAACGAGTGCAAAAGATAAAAATAAAGATAGAAATAAAAAAAGAAAAAATCCTGAGGTATAGAGAAAGAAAGAGAGAAAGAGAGAGAGAAGAAAGAGAGAGAGAGAGAGAGAGAGAGAGAGAAAGTGAAAATTCAAGTGGCTTACATATTAATGGATTAATAAGATATCGTTCATTAAATGAACACTCTCTCTCTCTCCCTCTCTCTCTCTCTCTCTCTCTCTCTCTCTCTCTCTCTCTCTTTCTCTCTATTCATATCTATCTATCTTTCTCATGTAAATTTCAATTTAATCGTTGATTTAATTATTATCCTAGTGTATTCGCGTATTCAAACCCAACGAATTTCCTTTCAGTTTCCATAATTCGTAGTTTGTCCACGTGTCACGATTCTATCCAATCATTCACAACTCGGTTATGTATGCCGGACGAGGAAAATTACAAACAAATATTTTCCTCTTCTTCCTCTTCCTCTTCTTATTCTTCTTTTTTATCCTTCTTCTCTCCTCGTTCTCTCTTCTGAATTACAGTAATATACAGTTTTTCATAAAGATATTGTAATATATATAAATTATTTAGAAAACGACATCGATAGATTTCTTTAAAATGTTTATATTATTAACAAGCGTGAAATAAAATAATAATTTAAATAGATACAATACGTAGAATAAATTCTTAATTCATAGATAAGTACCTTTCTTTATTTATTTTATAGATATATATATATATATATGTGTGTGTGTGTATATATATATGTGTGTGTATTTACCATCAGATATCGTTTACATTAAAAAATACAAAATAAATGAGATATGAATTAGACGACCTGTATGCATTTGGCAATTCTACCCTATAACACAAAGATACATAAAAATGTGTATACGTTTCAATCACAAACGCGATGAACACACATCAGCACTATTTTTCTCTCGACTTTTTCCAACGAACGATCCTCTTCGATGAAGTAGTTACTTTTTTCTCTATCCTTTTTCTCTTCTCTTGTCTTGTCAAGAATGTATCCGTTCGGATGCGTCGCACGTGAGTCACGTTAAACATTCCATAATTGAATCCATTAAAAACACTTGTTGTTGCCTTCGTGCGATGGGGAGAAAAGAAGAAAGAAAAAAATCAAATCAAATCAAATAAAAACAAAAAGAAATAACAACAGAACGAAAAAGAGAACAGACGATCCAATTAAATGGGAATCATAGATAAAAAGCTATGGTTCGTTTAACAAACATAACGAGAAAATTTCTTTTTCATATTCGCATGAAACAGAAAAGATATATTATATAATGGCTGAGCAGAAAAATTCATGACATTAATAATATTACAAGACAAGTTATAATCGAGCTCTAATAATCAGAAACGTAACCCGAAGCGAAGCTTTTCTGTTTCTCTCTCTCTCTCTCTCTCTCTCTTCGATTGTACGCAGGTAGACGATGCGTTGTCAGCAACGGTATTACGGGCAGCAACCGTTAGCAAAGCTAATCAATTAAACATACAAGGACAGCCCACCGAAATCAACGAGGAGGATTCGATCGGACGGCGGGTGCAATGGCGCCACTAGAAACACTACTGCTACCAACTGGCTGATTATTGCTGTGGGCAGCAATTTACTTAAATGCTACCGCATTGCTGCACGCCTTGTTCCATACGGATCAACGCGTCGGTGAACGCGAAAGCGCGTTTTCCCTTATACTCTGCGAAATTCGTGCAATAGATTGGCACGATGACTCGCACAAAGAGAGACATAAGAGAGAGAGAGAGAGAGAGAGAAAGAGAGAGAGAGAGAGAGAGAGAGAGACAAACAGATAGATGGATAAGTCATAAATACGTTCATCATTTTCAACGACATAATTGAAAATAATACTGAATCCACTTATTCCTGCTGATAAAGAATTCATTTATAATTTGATTTAACGATCAATATTAAACTTCATATATTTCTACCGAATTTTAATTATCTCTGTCGATTATACATTTTTGTATTATTGTTAACTTTTGAATATACTATCATCATGAATTTAAAAGTCAGATCAAGCCGATATTAGTCGTGAATTTAGGTTTCAAGATTTCTTATTTTTTAATATTGCATATTTGAAATTCAAAATCATTTAGACAGTTATAGATACACATACACACATATTTAAATTTGTGTATCCATTTAATAAATTCTAATTATTTTTGATATTATTGGACTGTTAGATTTTTAACTCTATCGATAGAATAAGGAATTAAACATTATTCTCATTGCGTATCGCGTATTACGTTCAGAGATGTACAAACATGTACACAAATGCGATCACACAACATGTAATTTATTCATCGATCGAACGGTTAGAGTTACTCCGTAAATTATTCCAAGCGATACAAGATAAGTCGATATACACGTCATCCTGCATCGATACGAAAATCAGATTGCAATATTTGATACCTATGCAAAGAAGTTTCACATCGTGATCCGATTCGATAAGAACATCTCTGAATATATTTATGATAGGCTGACGCGCATTCGACATTATATTACATGCTTTTGATCTGTATGTTCTCAATGCTATACGGAAAACGTTTCAAGAGAAATAAAAAGCATATTTATGTATATATATATATTTACTATCTAAAATTCGAAATATTTAATATTAACATTTAATATTCGAAATATTTATATATATTCCGGTTATTCCTTTGGTAAGAGAAAAAACTTTTGGAAAAAGAATATCTGACCGTTCGAATAAAGATCATTGATATTTCTTTAAAAATCTATCTGATTTATTTTTTTATATCAAATTTCTAAAATAGATCAAGACAAATTCAAAACTGTCTAAATTATTTCTTTTGCTATTATTATAAATCAAAATAAAGTTCTTCCTAATATCATAAATTTCAAAAAAAAATTAATTGCAATCTCATATAAAATTTTACAATCATAGAAAAAGATTTTGACTGAACACATAAATATATACATATACATATATCTATATATATATGTGTGTGTGTGTATGTGCGTATGTATATATATATACACATATAAATCTTTTCTTTAAATAAGAACGCTTTTTAATTGCGAAAATTCAAAGAAAAGAATTTCTTCATGAATTTTCGTTGGGAAATAAAGGACCACTCGAAATTTTTCATGACTTGGCATAAAATTCGTCTTTAGAGATCGCAGAAAAAACGAACTTCTTGTTCGATGCCAGGTATGAAACGAGCTCGAAAAGAAAAAATGAGTACGCGCTGCTTGCTCGCGCTGTTTCGCGATACCGCTCGAAGGCTCGCAGTAATACAAAACGCACGGAAAGTTAGTAGGAGGTCTTCCGGTATGCGCGTTTCCCGGACGTAAACATAAAAAAAGGGAAAAGAAAGAAGAAAAAGGAGAAAAAAAAGAAATTCGAAAAGAGGGAGAGAGAGAGAGAGAGAGAGAGAAAAGAAGAAGGAAGAAAAAGCTTACATTAGAAAGAAATAGAAAAAAAAAAAGAGAGAAAAAAAGAGGAAGAAAAAGAAGAAGAGAAAGACAAAAAGAGAAAGGAAATTCTCTTTTCAATTCTTCGCAAGTCGGTCGCAAGCCCTTTTTCTCCGTACGGAACACGAAACGCGCTAAGCTCGCAATTGTCCGTAGACGATTTAACGGAAACACGGAGGGGAGACGAAAAGACGTGACCCCGGAGGTAAGCCAACGAAGTTTGTTACGGTAGACGAGTTAGGCGTGAGCGGTGAAATAAATTTTGTCGATGAAAAGATTAAAGTACATAATGGCGTTCCTACCGAACGATTGTGAAAACGCAAATATATAGGGACATTACGATGATGATAACATCGATTCGCACGAGATTTTGAGGTCAACGTAAATTCTCTCTCTTTTTATAACGAACCTAGTAAGGTACTTCTCTCTCATGATTGCACTAATTACCATGAGATACGATCAATGAGAAAGAAAGCTTTCTCTCTCTCTCTCTCTCTCTCTCTCTCTCTCTCTCTCTCTCTCTCTCTTTTTCCTTTCTTAACACCAAACGTTCATCAAACGTTTCAATGAAAAGAGAAAGGAAGAAAGAAAGGGGGAAAAAAAAGGTACGCGGCATATATGCAACGTACGTACGTATTATACTATGTACTTACGTACATACGTAGAGGTACACACATGTGGATGCACTTTCCGCAAGTTTTACGTGAAAATCGATAGCTACGGCAGCAGCGCTTCTGAGATATACAGGTGCACTACCACCACCACTAACGGTACTCAGTTGATGCATCTACGGACTCGTTGCCGAGATACGCCGCGTCTTCGTCTTATCTTTAATGCCTGTCTCTACTTTTCTTTTTCTTACTCTTCTACTGCTTCATTTTTTTTTCCTTCTTCTTTTTCTTCTTCTACTGCTTTATTTTTTTTCTTTTTATTTTTTTCTTTTTCTTCTCCTTCTTCTTTTTTTCTTCTTCTTCTTCTTCCTCTGCTTCACTTTTTCTTCTTCTTCTTCTTCTTCTTCTGCTTCATTTTTTCTTCTTTTTCTTCTTCTTTCTTTTCCAATGACCAAAAAAAAGGATAAGTAGTATACGAGCGTATAGAAAATATGTGGGAAAACACATTTAAAATAGTTCATCGACTGAACCGTTACATGTCATGAACGTCTGCTCGCTTTTCCGAGAGTTCTACTGTTCGCACAATAATCCCACCGGACTATGGAATTTCACGATGTAAACCGACGCGATTCCCGATTCTCGTAAATCCCCAGAGATTATAACGAGGAATATTCTCCTAAATGCACCGAGCAGTATGCACGATATAACATAAATATCGGGGAAAAAATATTAAACATAAAGATTAAGGATCTGAACATTATTGAAATAATGTAACGATGTATTCTTTCGCGTCTTCATTCTAAATAAAATTATAATCATTCAAGATATCAAAAGATTCTAAGTGTTATTATAAAAGTTAACAATGAAAAACGAAAGAAGAAGAAACAAATCAATCTCATTAAATCAATCTAGAATTTAATCGGATTTAACGGAAGATCCTAATCAATCTCAAACTAAACTAAAAAAAAACAAAAAAGAATAACGACAAAATAAGAACAAAAAGTTTATTCTAAATTGTAACATTTTAAAATATAGGATTAATTAAAGAAGTATCTAATTCGTCCAATCGAAAACAGCCGATCAAACAGAAGATCCTGAGCAATCTTTGAAGTATTTACAAAAAAAAAAAAAGAAAAAAAAGAAAAGATGTCAAATTAAAAAGAAAAACTTTAATCTAATTTAAAACATTTCAAGACATATCCTATGTTCCAAATGAAATTAAAATTACTCGAAATATCGAAAAATAACATGAAAGAGTTAATTAACGAAGTATCTGATCTGTCCAATCTGAAATATAGTCGATCAAAGACAGAAGATCCTAATCAACCTTTGAAGTCTAACTAAAAAAAGAAAAAAGAAAGAAAAAAGATAAGAAAAAAAATTTATTCTAATTTAAACCATTTCAAGATATACCCTATATTCCAAACGAAATTAAAATTACTTGAAATATCGGAAAATAACATGAAAGAGTTGATTAACGAAATATCTGATTCGACCAATCTAAAACATCTTGAATCGAGTTGAAGATTCTAATCAACATTCGATGTCAATCCTAAAAGATATGAACAAAAGAAGAAAGAACGAATAAAAGAAGTAGAAAATCGAGAAAGTAAGAAAAAGTCGGTAGCTTCTGCCGAACACAGGCGATCGTAAAATACGTGTTGGCAATGGGAAACATTATTTTGTTGATTCGAGCAGCTAAAGAACCACCAAAGAAAGCATAAAGGACGAAAAATACACAGTATGGATAAAAAACAAAGAATAGTAGTAGTAATAGTAGTAATAGTAGTAGTAGTAATAGTAGAAGTAGTGGTGGTAGTAATAATAGTAGTAGTAGTAATAGTAGTAGAGGGATCGGATAAAGCTTGAAGAGGAAAAGGAAAATTGGAAGACGTTTTCAGTTCTAACGGTAGGATCGTCCGATCAGACTTCTACTTGTTGTTCTGTGGCTACGGAAGACCCCTATGGCAAAATGAGATTTAAACTCGGTGAAGTAGTTGGAACCATCTTTAGGTAGAAGTACTAACATCGGCACTACCACTAGCATCAGTAACAGTAGCAACAGCAACAGCAACGGCAACGGCAATGGCGATGTGTTGCAAGAGAATAGGAACGGAGTTGCGGCCGGTAGTTACAGCAATTGGAAGCCGAATACTCGTGGCCAGTGGTCTGTGAAAACTACAGGAAACTTAATTACCCGAGATGCGCCCTGTAACAAGGGAGAAAGCGATCACTCTGATAGGGTTAAAGCTTCGTTTCTAGTTCGGACCCATTGTCGTCGATATCCTACGCGTTACTATTTACGTGTATATATGTAGATAAATACGTTCGTATGTAACACGAGTATTGCATCGAAGAGCTATCCGCACTGAAAATACACGAGACTAGTTCGTATAATTTATATTGTTACCGAAATTCAATACGATTCGATTTGGTTAAGCAAGAAAATCCAACTACATTTCTATAGATCTCTAACAAAGCTTCGTTACTATTATGTAAAATAAAAAAAAAAGTCATGTAAAATAGTATTTATAGACGAGTATAATAATTAATAAATATTTGGGTATTACTTTTAAAGGCAATATATAAAATGAATAATAGTGCATTGATACGAGTCACAATACACCTATATTTTAAATATGAGTTTGAATTATTCAAAGTATTAATATTGGTATAAATGTATATAGGTGTGAGTGAATGATTATTAAAAAGCATTGAAGGATTATCACTTGTATCGTAGAAATGTATAAAATGGCAAAGTGTCAAATAGTATCATATTATATATGTAGTATCATGTTATATAATATCAAATATAATAATATAGTATATCGAATCTATATACATAGACTGTATATATACATAGACTATATTTTATTAAATGTACACATTAATTTTGAATATCAGCGATTACTTATCTCCTATAATTATAATTTTTCATTTTTTAATTCGATTTTAACGCTGATCATATTCTAAAGAAATAAAATTCTACGATGACAGAATTATTATTTTAATAAATATGAAGTTCGAGAAAGAATATATTTTTTTTTTTTCTTTCTACCAGTTCTTTCAGTTTTATGACAGATCGTCGTCGTATTCAGGACCATTCTAAATGTTCATATAATTATCGGCAGATCAAGAACAGGAGAATAGTCGTGGAAACTTAATTACCGGATTCAGCTGGTAACAAGAGAGAAAACCATTATTTGCCGGACTAAATCTTGTCGATTCCGTCGTTGTTTATTATCAATTTCAGAATACCATGTCCTAGGACACGGTGAGTTCGCGAGCTAGTTAACGCTCGAGCAATCATTCTACAAGATGGCTATTGATTGTAATTGAAACGATCGTATGTTCGCGACAATTAGAACTCGAAATTATGGCAACGTACAATTGATTATAGGGCGTGGTAAACCGAAACATCGATGGCACATGGAACACGGTTGAATAGTTGATATTCCCTAAATCATTCATAGTAAATTTATTGTTAGGAATTGTATATTCTAAACTGTTAACCTAATCCTTCTATTAATTAAACGTAACAATGAAAGATATTATTCGGCTCGAAGAATAAAATTATTATTTTTATCATTTAAGAAAAGCAAATAGTTTTCTAGAGTTCCAAAGACATTACATAGAACCCAATATGAAGGATAATGGTCGAGATAGTAGAATTACGAATTATGATCGTATGAGTAATCGGCCGATGCCCAACGGCCTGCAAAATCTACGGATGACTTAATTATCCGTGGCCAGAACGGATACGCAGAGAAAACGATTATTCTCGAGAAACTGCACAGCCACATCTTCTCTAAGTTACTCTCCCGATGTAGTTTAATTCTACTAACGCGTTAAGGAAGTACTTTGATGCTCTTGGACATAGGCGGATAATTAACTTTGCTTGGTTGCGGTGTATTTAAGCTCACATGGAGTTTTCCATTGTCATCGTCGTCGTCGTCGTCGTCGTCGTCGTCGTCATCATTGTCGTCGTCGTTGTTGTCGTTATTGTTGATGAAATACGAAAGAGGAAAATATTTCACGCATTCGTCGAACACGTGTTCACATGAAACGTTGAATATCAATTTGACAAGACATATTTAACATTACAATATGAATATTTATTATCGTAAATATAGCATATCTATAATGGATATTGTTTTCTTCTTTTTAAATATGTAATAAATTCAATAATAATAATAATAATAATAGTAGTATTAATGATAATAATGATAATAATGATAGTAATAATAATAGGTTAAACATTGACTTAATTTCGAAGTAAAGTCAACGTAAAAATTTAATTATCTTAAAATCTATAAATATAACCTTTCTTTTTAAAAGATAATATTAATAAGATTCATAAATAATATTTTAATATCCGTTATTACTCGTTAATTATATGTATGTATTATTAACGTGTGATCAAATAATCACTAATCATATAGACAAAAAAAATGAAATAAAAAGAAAAAAGAAACAAATAAATGATTCTCATAAATCGTAAATTCATACTATCGAGATAATTAAGTTCGAGCGTCACCCGGCTATGACATTTCTTAAAAAGATGGAATCATTAATAAGAACGTCGCTTCACTTTCGTCTTAACGAGCAAAAACGTATCCATTATCGTTTCACAGGTATTACCAGCGACGAAGAGCAACGCGATCCATGTAATTCAAGCTTCAAGAGAATCGCCATTTTGCTGCTACTCATCTTATCTTACTTCAGCTCGTAACGTTCTTTGAAGATTATGACATTAAGATTTATTTTGTCGTACGCGGTATAAGAAATTAGTTAAAATAAAAAACTTTAATTGACAATAATTTTACCAACGAAGTAAAATGGTATTGAAAAATGAAACCAAATCTTTATGAGTTGTCTAAAAAAGAAAAAAAAAAGAAAATAAAATAATATAAAATAAAATAAATAGAAAAAATAAGAAAAAAACAATATATTTGATAAATTACATGATATATGTATATATATCAATTTTCCCAAGCAAAACTTATTACTGAATAATTATTATATTAATTAATAATACTAGCGTATTACTATTAATGAATGCTTGCAGGAGTGCCTGTAAAATTTACCATGTTAAACTTTCGACAGTTACATTCACCCCGATCGTTGCAAAATCCAAGCACGAACTGACTATATTATTCAGGTCAATGCTGAGCAAAGCCCGCGAGTTTTGTTTATAAAGGAAGTAACAAATAATATGCTTAACGAAGGGCTTAGCGGTCAGGCGTTCAACCATTCAGAAGTTCTCGATGTTGACAACATTTTCGAATAATACATAGAACTATGTAAACATTAGCATCGGTATAACATTAATAATGAAAGGTTATCAAATTATGTCAATAAAGAAATACCGTTTGTGTGTGTGTACATGTGTATGTATACATGTGTGTGTATATATGCGTAATTATTAAATATCTATCATATCTTTTTGATAATAATTCGATGAAAATATAACATCGATAAATCGTTCTTAATCACCCGTATAATCTAATTTTTTGTTTAGTAAAAAATTATACATTCTGAAAAACTTGTCTATACTATAATCTATAATTAATAAAAATTAATAAGCTATTAATTTCATTTTATGGTGAGTTTTATATTATAGCGATTTTTATCGCAAAATAATTAAATAAGATAGAGACATATACACATGTTCGTATTCAAAGTAACATAATAAGAATTAATATAAAAAAATAATAATTCCGACAAATCGATACAATCACGTTTAATCGATCCATTCGCAATGATTATGTCGTTAACCTGCGTTATTCCGAATATAGGTTCTCAGAGCTTTTCAATCAAATGCGGTTTTATCTATCTCTCCCCTTCTATCGCCATTACGTACACAAGCTCCGTGAAAATCTGTAATTACGATTGATTCTGCACGAATTTACCGATTACATAATAACCACAGAGTTGATGAGACGAATTCGTCGAAATTGAACAGAAAAAGATAAACAGAGAACTAGGGAATCATCGTAACCGAATTGAAATGAAAAATTCTTTGCATCCCTCTTCCATTTTCGAAAATTTTTCTCGTAATTCAGAGAACAAATGAGACCTGCGAGAGAATAATTAATAACAATAATAACAATATCACTGATAATATGATTTTTCAATTGTTAATTTAATATAACAATTTAATGTCAATAATTAAAGATTATTTCTTTGCGTTATTACATTTCCTTTTTCAATCGATTATCCGCAACGATAAAAAAAACATTCGATCTATCGAACGAGGTATCATAACTTAATTTCAATGGTTTTCCAAACAATCGATATATTTTAGAAGAAATAGAAGAGAACAAATAATCCTGTCGAGATAGATATTCGATTGTTTTAAATGTATATATCCAACGCGATATATTAATGGCGCATTTTAAACGCGAGCAACGAGCGCGACAACAACCACGACAGCGACCACGGTGGTATCGGGCATAAATGAATCATTGTAAATCGATATCGAATTTATTGGACGGAAGAACGTTAAGCCGCGTGGAAATGCCGTAGCTTTTAATGAATTAACTTCGCGATCGATAATAATCTTTGATATTAATTCGTTCTCTTCGTTCTCCTTCAACCTAGCTTGAGTTATCCATAACTGGATAACAGGATAAAGTCAAAAGTGGGCTACACTCTCTCAACACTTAACCTTTCAAATGTATTAAGTCTAACGAAAATTTCTGTCAATTTAATGAGATATTATTTTTTCATAAAATTGTACTTTTTAAGCATTATTTAAATAAAAGATAGCAAGCGAGAAAGAAAGGAAACGCAAAAAAAAAAATTAAAACAGAACTTGATTAACAATTTTTGTTATGAGTTACGAATAATATAACGAAATTATAAATAAAGTGGCAATATAACTGCAACCTTTAGGATATTAAAATGTATAATATTCATATACGGCAATCAACGCGTTAATAGAAGTGTTTCACTCGAAAAATAAAAAAGAAAAGAAAAGGAGAAGCTCGCTTAGAAGTTACTTATCGAAAACAGAAATTAAATAATCATTTGTTTTTTCTTTCCAAAGTTTATCGACCAATCGGCATCCATTTATCCTTCTTCTTTAAAAAAAAAAAAAATTATTAATTATCATTTCGAACGATAATTTTCTTTTCTTTCTTTCGTAAAGAAATTTATTAGACGAAAGAAAAATTAGAAGAGGACAGATTCGTCGTGATCTTGGAAGCGGTAAATCGTATCCATGCCATTTCAAGCCCATCCCTCCCCTCTTTCATCAGTTTCCCTTTTCGTTCCTCTTCCTTACGTTTCAACCTAACCGCAATCATTTGCGCGTTTCTCAATTACGTTTTCATCGGGAGAACGCTCACTTGAATCTAGACTCGTTAATTGAAGTAGATGCAAACGAAAGTGGCATATTTTTTACTGATCGTTCGTGCAAATTTGACAAATTTGAATTTGGCGTACTTTTTCCAAAACGTCTAGTTAACGCCAATCACCGATGATTTTTTAAAAACTATGTAAAAAAAAAAGAACAAAAAAATAAAGAATATTTGCATGTATGTATGTAATCTAACTTAACCATTTAAAAGTATTACGGAATATTATATCGATAAATTTTATCTACGTTTGTTTTGATTTAAAAAATGTGATTATTTAAAAATAACGTTCAGAAAATAAAGTTATATTTTTAATAACGGATTTATAAAATTAACTTTAGATTTCATGATTTTAAGTATTAAAAAACATAAATATCATTCTTTTTTAACAATTTCTATTAATTTTTGATTGATGTGATAATATGAACGAATATTACAAAACGAAAAAACTCGCATTGTTTAATATATCTGTCAATTTGACAGCTTTCAGTTAAGAAAAAAAAAGATGTATACAATCAATATGAATAAATCTGATGTTAAAAATTATTTTTAAAAAATAAAAAGTTATTTCAAAATTTATAAACTGATTAAATAAATATACTTTTTCGGTATAAAAAACGTTCGGTATATCTACGTTTTAACGTTCATCAAAAAAATAGAAATTTAATTGAATGTAATCCAATTATTCAATAAAAATTGGGAAACAAATTGCATAGATATCATGGAAAATAAGATGCATATTTTATTAAATGGAATACTACAGATATGTAGCGTAATTACACATACGTTACAGATATATCTGTAACGTATACAGGTATATCGAAAAAAAAAAACAAAAACAAAAAAAAACAAAAAGAAAGAAAGAAGAGAAAACTTATAGATATGTATATTATTTTACATGGTTATACCTTTTATACTAAACGTTCTCCTGCCATGAAAGATAAATCCTCACCGATAGAAGAGACGCTTACGGTGATTTACTAGGACGAAGGCGGTTCGAGAAGAAGCTAAAGTCGATCTTCGTTCACACGCTCGCGAACTGACTCGTAAATTCACGTGACGTCGAACACGAGGAGGTTTACCGCGAAACGCGAGCCGAATTCGAAGTAGATAGTAGCTAGGTACACGTTCCCTTTGCGAGAAAAGCAGCCCGTGTAAATAATGGCGCGGAAGACTGAGATACGTCGTACCAAGAGAATTGAGAAAACCTTATGGCTCTCTCGAGATATCGTCCCTTTGGAAATTCGCCAATTCTCCTTGGTCTCTACGTTAACTCGTTTTTGTAATTATCTCGACATTAACACGCGACACTTTATTAGATCTAACATAACGTAACATAATTTTCTAAAAAAATAATATATCTAGTATCAAGTATCACAAATATAATATCTAAAAGGAAACTTGAATCATCTCTAACATTCTTTATTTCGTAATAAAGAATATCTGATTGGATTAAAAGAAAAAAAAAAAAAAAAAAAAGAACAGATCAGTTATAACGTACAATTAATTAGCATAGTATAAAACTTAATTTATAAATCAAGAAACAAACTGGTAATAACTTTGAAATATAGAGAAATTTGAGAATAAAATAAAACACGAAAGATTATTAATCTAATCATTCAATTCGATCTAATAGTTATCAATAATGATACTGATAATTATTATCGTTAAAAAACACCGGCTGTATATCTGACATTATTATTTCCTACGTTCACCACGATAAATTCCTATTATTGGAAGTAGAAGATCCTTAAAAAAAAAAAGCCAGATTTTCACTTTGATTCGTGTCACTTTTCTCCCACAAAAAGACTCGACCGACGAAATCGAAAAGCTTCGTGGTGTTATGCAGACGCGTCGTGCCCGGAAAGCTCGGGAAAGCTTTAAAGGATCATTCGGATGCTTGCCAGACTGCTGTACTCCTAGTATTACGCATACACACACACACATATACATATACACACACACACACACATTCATACACACGTTTGCTACCGGATAAAACGCACACACATAAATACCCCATATGTGACACTATATCAACTCGAATACGTGGACCTTACCAACATACACTAGGCATACATACACCTATACATATGACACGGTACAAAGAGAAAAGCATACGGAAGAGATAAACGTGCACGCGCGCACACATAGGTATGCATTGGCATGCTCTTTCTATAAACGTGTGCACATCGGTAAAGGCACTTATATGCGGGAAACGATTGGCCGGTTAGCCTCTGATTATTGATCGAATTCCCAAGCTTTCGTCTGGTTCTATGTTACTCTCTGCGAAAGTGGGCGTTGGCCGTCGCATGACAAGACTCGGTTAGTGTTTCAAAGTAGCGTTCGAAGAAAAGGAAAAGCGAAAACAAGGGGAAAGAAAATCAAGAAAATCCTTAAGAAAAGATGCTCGATAGGTTGTTTCTTCAAAGAACACTCTCTCTTTCTTTCTCTTTCTCTCCTTCTCTCTCTTTCTCTCTCTCTCTCTCTTTCTTTCATTCTTTCTTTCTCTTTCTCCATTTGTATCTTTCAGAGAGTAAGAAATAAGAGAATTTAATTATTCAACCAAGTTATATAGAACAATCGTGACGTAAAAGGGAAGGAAAAATGAAGAAAAGAAAAACGAAAGTAAAAGAAAAAAAAAAACTATTAATTTTCGAAAAATATTACAATACAATGTTTTTCGAATCGTACAAATTTCCTTTAACACTTTTAACAGATTTATATCGTAATCTCCTTTTTCGCTACGAACTTATCGTAAATAGAAGATTTTGTCTGTTTTTTTTTCTTTCTTCTTTTTTTAGTTATAAACAATATTTCGCAATATAAACCGTCGAATTATTGTTTAGGTCATCATCGAAATCGACAAATCGGTGAATTGTTACTAGGTTACTAGCAAAAAAACAGAATCCCCATATTCGATTCGATCGCGTTGATTGTTTGATGCCTGTCGACAAAATTGCTTTGTAAACTCTGCATATACGTTTCCACGATTCCGCAGTAATTACTGTTTGTACTTGCCCCTGCGTGATTTCCCTGTTAAAGCGAAAAATTATGAGCCGACTACACGTCATAACGATTTCCAATGAGAATCATAAACGTTAGCAATCAAAATATCATGATTGTAAAGCGACCGTGTATTTTTTATTTCCATAAAAATACTACAAGAAATCTGAGATGATATAACGAGGGAACGCGTTTAAAAACGCCTTCTATTTTTTCTTCTTTCTTTTTGCTTTCTTTCTTTCTTTTTTTTTTTGTTTCTTCTTCTTCTTCTTCTTCTTCCACGTTTTTCTGACTTTTTTCCTAACTATTACTTATTTTGATATGGGTTTCATTACGATCAATAAAATAAACTGAGATGTACATATATATATATTGTACATATGTATTCGGTACTCAAATGAACGTGCAAATGTCGATGAATTTTAAATCCAAATTTCTCTCTCTCTCTTTCTCTCTCTCTTTCTCATTCAAAAATCGAGTATTATGAAAATTTGTTCGTGATATATAAATCGTATGAAAAAAATGCCAAAAATTTTCGTTACCGGCTTTGAAATTGACGAATTTCAAAAAGAAAAGTGGTTCGTTAAACTATCGATTTCATGATACATCGTTATCCGTTCTTATTTTTTCTTTTTTTTATTTCACTTGTAATAAAATCACAATTTGCAAAGGCAAATACGCTTACGATTCGAAAAAATAAAAGAAAAAGCTCTGTCTTTCGAAGAAAATTCGATAACGTATTGTACTTTTTCAATCAATTTCAACGCAATAACATCGACTTATGTTTTTCTATCTCACTTCTTTTTTTTTTCTTTCCTTTAAATTCATATTATCATGGAAATTTCACCATTAATATAACATATAGGAAATGATTTCACGCTTAATGCAAGGATAATTGGTCTGTTCGAAACGGAAGAGAAGGATCGTTAAACCAAACGAGTAAATAGTATCTGCTATCGAGTTAACTTTGAATTTCGTGCACAGTACTGCGCCTAATTTCGTTGACTAAACATCAACAGACCACTTCATTAACGAGCGAAAGAAAAAAAATCTACGATTAAGGATTAAAAGAAAGCAATAAAAAATATTAAAAATGATTTTACGTTTTTCTTTCGCTTTCTTTTTTTTTTTGTATCTCTCTCATTCTCTAGACGAATTAAATTAGAGAAAATTTTAAATAAAAGTTTAAGATTGGCTTTCAAAATGTGTGTACTAATGACTAACTAAAGTAAACTATGAAAGCTATAATTAAAGCAACGTTCGGTATCGACGTTAACCGGTTAGAGCCAGAAACCACTACATCGATGTTACTCGATGCTCTGTGTATACCATTAGACGATAACAAATTAATTATGGCTTAAACGGAAGCACGTACTTAGACCATAGACACCACAAGCGTAATCGTGGAAGAGAGAGAGAGAGAGAAAGAGAAGGGATAGACGAGGGAGAAATACAGAGACACGATCGACGCAATTACCGAAATACTGCTCGTTCTGCAAGCTTGTAACCTGAATGTAATAACCAAGGAGACATTTCAGTAGACGATCACGTAATCGTAACACACTCGATCCAAACGAACCTCTCGCCATCGATGTTAGATTAGCCTTTAGCTATGATAGGCACGTGTTTAAGACTTCCCTCGGCTACTCTAATCAGTATTAGCATATGTATTATACATTATATCGTTTATTAATCGAAGGAATGATTCAGATCGATTGTCAACTCCAGTTTTCTTATTTACATAGATTCAACTTCTTTAATACTAATACTTAGTATTAATATATTCAAAGGATATGAACATAATTTCCGAATTTAAACGAATTGTTTCTATGAAGTAATCTCTCTCTCTCTCTTTCTCTCTCTCTTTCGTTCAAATATATATATAAAAATAAAATTAATCCTTTGTAATCCAATTCTTTTATATTCTATTTAAACGAAAAATTGTATAAAATGTAAAACAGTTAACAGACATTAACTGCAACGATTAATTTTGTTAAAAAAAGAAAAATGGAATATCATATATACATATGTATGTGTGTGTATGTGTATGTGTATAGGAACGTGTGATTTCAAAAGTATAAAGAATTAATAAAGAAAATCAAAGAAAAGTTCTCATTTAAATCCAATAACTTTACTCGTGTAAGTAAATACAAATACTAGTTTCTTCAATGCTTAGGTTCAGTTTTGAGTTAAGCAAATGGAAGCGCGATTGATTGCTCGCGATCAGATTATAGCAATTAATGGCTCGAGTGGCACAGATCACTTCGCTTGTAAATTAGTTCGAGTTCCGGCGAGGAACTTCCGGAATTCAACTTATCGTCGCAAGTACGTGGACATGCTCTATCGGCCATCTACAAGCACGGCATAATCTATATTCCGTACATATGTATTACTCTAGTTTTGCGTTACGATCAACGTTTCGTACGAACCGTACAACTATAATTATTTCATATTAACCGTGTCTATGCAATATAAATTCCGCGAATATATATCTACGTACCGTTGATTAGTTGAATTTCGTTCCCATGAAACATAACTGAAATATCATATCAAACGATTCTTGAAATATTTCGACATGAATTTATAACCATTTTTTTTCTTTTCCAGTTATTAATTAAAACATGATCAAACGACATGTCGATAAATTAAAAAACTTTTTCTCCATCTCTCTCTCTCACTCTCTCTCTCTTTCTTTCTCTCTTTTTCTCTCTCTCTCTCTTTCTCTAATATATTCTTAAAATTCGACAAATTCTACATATATATCTTTTGTAAAAAACATGTCGGGGCAAACATGATTCATTAAGAGTTAACCACGTACAATATCACCGTCGTACTTGCTCAGCTTTCGTTCGTAAAATCGATCGGTTCGCTAAACGTTGATAAGATCGACAGGTAGCAGACAGCGAAACAATGGGTGATAGCTTGAAAGATCGACGTTCTTGCGTGAACCGATTACAATATATAGTGTGGAAAGTTATATTAATTTCAATATATTAATTCTTTCTTTTCTCAATAAATACAGAAAATAAAAGAAGAAGGAAAAGAAAAAGGACAAGAAAGAAAAAATATTCCTTTATGGGAAGAACATTGGAAGATACACGAATCAATAGGACAATGAATGGCCATTTGGGTTCATATATCTTATCGACATTCCTAAAGGTATAAAGAGAAAGAGAGAGAAAGGGAGAGAGAGGGAGAGAGAGAGAGAGAGAGAGAGAGAGAGATGGATAAAGAGACAGAGACAGGCAGAGAGAGAGAGAGAGAGAGAGAGATGGATAAAGAGACAGAGGCAGAGACAGAGACAGGCAGAGAGAGAGAGAGATAGAGACAGAGAGAGAGAGAGAGAGAGAGAGAGAGAGAGAGAGATGGATAGAGACTAAAGGCTATTCATGCGGACAGATAATGGGTTAAGTGGGATCTACTCACAACGTCGATGAGCTGGGAGAGGCGTAGTCCCATTTTGACAGTGAGGCGATCGCTGTTGTTGCCAACGGGGCGGATGAGGCGGTTGTAGTTCGACAGCAGGTCATCGTAAAGACGCTTCGCTTCCGGATTGGCCGAGGCGCCCGGAAACGAGACAACGAGACAGGAAATGGCTGTCGCCATCGCCAGCAATCCGCCCAACCTGGACCAACATCGCCACCAGCCTTTCCCACCGTCGTTCGTCCAAGCATCCCTAAGCATCGTACGCCTTGTCCACCCCTGTATCGAACAAACAAACCAATTCGTTATGATCTCGTTTTTACCCTTCTTCTTCATTGTTATCAGTTTATCATTATCCCATAAAACCTTATTCTCTTTTTTATTCTTTCTCTCTCTCTCTCTCTCTCTCTCTCTCTCTCTCTCTCTCTCTTTGTCTCTTTCTCTATCTCTATCTTTCTTTCTCTCTTTCTCTCTCTCTCTCTCTCTCTATCTCTCTCTCTATCTCTCTTTCTATCTCTCTCTCTTTCTCTTTCTTTTTCTGTTTCCCCTTTATTTCCTTCTGAGATTCCGAAAACTTTTTAAGAACTAAGACTATTCAATAACATGACATTTTCCAAAAGGAAAAAATTGTTTTAGATATCCTGAGACCTACTTACTCATCGGTTTTTCTATTCCTAATATTCTAAAATATCTAATATTATAAGTAATAATCCTAAATCGAATAAATAATGTTATCTTAATCGTATGTTTAATATAAGTATCAATCAACTTCGTCAAAATCAATAGATATTCTCAATTGAAATCTTCATAAAATATCTTTGGTGTACACTAACAAACGGCATTGGAAATGTTTCACAAAGACTAACTAACGCATTTCTGTAGTCCGTTGAAAATAGAATCGGTCTGGTGTAATCGTACTTTATGGTTACTTTATCAGACACCTAAAAGCCGTAACCGGTTATTCGACAAAAGTTTCAAGCGAACCGTGAGATCGTTCTCACGCATTGCCCTTACAAGTGGGCCTCAACGAGTTTCGTGAATTCGCTATCTGTTGATCGATGCATAGATAGACAGATAGATAGTTAAATAAAGAGAGAAAGAGAAGGAATGAGAGAAAGAGAAGAAAAACTCGTGCAAACTCGAAATTAAAAATTTAACAAACGCGATTATCGAATACATTCTTCTTTGTCTATATATGTGTATGTATATATAAGTATATATATATATACACACAAATTCGAAATTGAAAACTTAACAAACCCGATCATTGAACACGCTCTCCTCTGTCTATATATATATATATATGTACTTATATATATATATATATATATGTACTTATATATATATATGTACTTATATATATATATATATGTACTTATATATATATATATATGTACTTATAAATATATATATATATATGTACTTATATATATATATATATGTACTTATATATATATATATATAAGTACATATAAGTACATATATACACATACAAATTCAAAATTAAAAACTTAATAAACGCCATCATCGAACATATTCTCATCTGTCTATATGTTTATATATATATGTAGTATGACATATAATCCAAGAAAAGGCACGCATACGAAGCCATAAAACGACGCACGAAAGTATACAGCAAAGCGAATTGGAACGCTTTACGTATTTCCTGTTATGACTAGGAGAGCTTTGCTACGTCGGTAAGGAATGCCAGCAAATAGAGCTTTACGAGTACCAGTATGAGAGCCAGAGTGAGAGAGAGAAAGAGAGAGAAAGAGAAAAAGAGAGAGAAAGAGAGAAAGAGAGAAAGAGAGAGAGAGAGAGAGAAAGAGAGAAAGAGAGAGAGAGAGAGATAGATCGTTTGCTCGTCTATAGAACAAACGGATGCATTGTAATAGGAAAAAAAATGTTGGGAAAACGATCGAGAGAGAGAAAGAGAAAGAAAGAGAAAGAGAGGGGGGAGGAGAATTCGCAAGAAAAATCTGATTTAGTAAGAAAATTTTTCCTCTCTACGAAAAAACCTTACGTATAGATTGCCCACGGAATTTCTGTATGGTCCTTCTCTATAAATCTCAACGTTTTTCATATTTCTTGACGATTATCACGAAACGACCTTTAGCTTGGACCGTTATAAATCAAGGGAGACTCGAAGAAGAAGAAGAAGAAGAAGAAGCAACGAGGAAAACGTGATGGATTATGAAGTTTTAGTCGACGGATCAATAATAAAGGACTTTTATGCTTTTGATCCTGAAATCATGATTCTTCCTTGTCTACAATGAAAGTCTAGAATTTATTGGTCGTAACGTTCGAACACGATAACATTAACTTCTTTATAATATTTTTTTTTTTTAATCCAGCGACCGTAGATAAGTATACATTTCTGTAATCAACGAAAGAAATATAACCCTTACTTTTGGAAAAACTACAAAATAGAGTAATTCGAAATAAAAAAAAAAGAAAAAATAATAATTATAATAAAACAAACTTTCAACGGAAACAAAGGGAAATAAATTTTTTAAGAGAAAAAACTTTAACAGAACACAAATAATTAGAAATAAATTCAATAAAAAAAGAATATAGAAACAAAACTATAGAATATAAACGAAATGAATTATATCAAAGATAAAAATAATAAAATAAATATATCGTAAATGTATTCTAAAGTAAATATGTATATCGAATAATTTTAAAATAAATATGTATATATCGAAATGTATTCTAAAGTAAATATATATATCGTATAATATTTCCTTATAAAGATTATCACAAATTTAATCACTATTTCTTCGCTCTATCTTTCGATATACGATCGTTTGATGGTTGATATCATGATTGGACCATAAGAAGCGAGAGTTAGGATAATCGAACGAGGAAGTCATTTACCATTCGTAGAGAAGAGCGTAACTGCCTATAAAAGAGGACTTGAATGGCATCGTTGTGTCACTGAAAAGGAGAGTGAGAGAGAAGAACCTCTCGAGAAACTTTTATCGCTTCGTTGCTGACCTACCTGCTGCCTTTATCAATAGAAGTAAACGATATAGTACACCTGCACATAAACACGATACACATACAAACACGGCTATACGATTATAAAAACTATAATACAATTGTATGACTGTATGACCGAATCTAAGTAGTACTTTTATATTCATAGTACTAAGGACAATTTCGAAGCTTTCTTACAATTTGTACGTAGATACCTACCTGTTACTTCAAATCGTTTTTATGAGTTACGAGTTAACGTTCTTGTCATCTTCTTTTTTCAATTTTTTTGTTCTTTTTATTTTTTTCGAAATATGAGAAAAAGAAAACATAAAAACAAAGAACACTTCTCGTTTATTCATTTCTACATTGATTACGAATAAATTCAATGAATTTGTCTAATACAGAGAATTTTGTTATGACATAAAAATCTGTGACGACAGAAAAATATTTTTTGAATATCAAAAAGAAATATATATATGTACATATATATATATATATATATATATATATATATATATATATAACATATATACGTATATATAATATTACAAGATTTGACATTTCATTAGAAAAAAATAAGAAAAACGATCCATGTCTTTTAGATCTGAATAGTCGAAAAAATTCGTTGCATTAAAAGTAATCTAACATAAATAAAAAATTTGTTCTACTATTTTCATAATATTTCAATTCAAAATAATAATAATAATAATAATAATAATAATAATAAATAAAATATATAATATAATAAAATGATATATTTAGTAGAACTATAATTTTGATCATCTTGAATTCTTTTTAGAGATATCGTTTACAAAAGAAATATTATTTACAAAAGTTGTACAGTACGATACACAGTCATAATATGATAGATAATATGATAGTCATAATATCATAGATCATTTTTATACAAGTCGACACTTAAAGAACACGCGAAAATTAACTGAGTTTTTTTTAAATGGAATCATATGTTTTTAATTGCATTTTGATTGCATACTAAATGCAACTTGACATTCTTTATACAATAATATTAACCCATGTATATTAAGAAATTATTAATTTAACAGATATTTCACAGTTATGTCCTTACTACGAAAAATTTTTTATCTTTCAATTTCGTACATTGACGATTATTAACAAATCGTTTATTCTTTATCTTAAATGAACAAAATAAAATTTTTCGTAACTGTAATAAAAATTTTAATGGTTTTATTATAGTTATGTGCCTTTTTGAGAAAGAAAAGAAAATATTACATTATAAAACTTATCAACAAAATCGATTTTATTATATTGATATTATTACAATATTGAAATAAATAAGGAATAAATTACACATAAAAACGATGTCTATTTCAAGTTTCTACAATTTTTCATTCCGAAGATATCACTTTCAAAAGATTTTCATTCATAATTCATGCAGTAGAGCTGTTCGTTATAATAGTAGTAGTACTGTAGTAGATCCACGTAAATTCTCAGAATTTATATAGGTCAATATATCATCAAACCAATTTGAATGAAATTATATAGGTTAGTGGGTCAACATAAACGGCTACCATTTACACAGGAATATCTCTTAAACTAAAAGTTATAAACATTAGAATTAAATATCATTTTAAAAGAAAGGATTTTCTCTATTTTTGTACCATATTTTTAATAATAAATTAACAATTTGTTATTAACAATTATCATAAAGAAAATCCTTACGAAGTGTATTCATATTATTTTGCATTAAGGAAAAAATTTAGATTACGACTGATTTATAAAATTACATAAATTAATAAATAATTAATTAAGAAATTACTTTTTTTTTACCGAAGAAATTTGTACAATTTTTTTTACATTATTAATATTCATGTTTTCCATTTGCACGGGAACGTCTTTGAAGATAAAATTCGTAAAGAGTTGAAACAAATACGCGAAGTATTCTTTGAGCTTATCTTGCACTTATTTTGTGCTTATCCTGTCCTTAATTAATATTTAAATTAATATATCCGGTTAAACTAATAATCTTTTGATATAAATGAGTTAATATTCTTTTATAAAGAATATGAAGCTACATCGATCAATGCAATCAAAAACATTATGATTTTTTTGGAAAAAAACATTGATTTATAAGATCATATAAATTAATAAATAATTAATTATAATTGCCATATTATAATTTTAGTAAATAAAATTTTTTCAATATCTCAAAAAAGAAAATATACAATGTGATAAAAATTATTGTATGATAAAATTTTAATACTGTATAATAAACAGTTTTTTTTTTTTTTTTTTTTTTTTTAAATACAAAAAAGTAATTACAAAATTTACTAATTCTTATCTTCACTGTCATATTCCTCATAATAATATCCTGATTTAATATATTCTATCAAAACAATTTTTTAAAACTAATTCCAGCAATTTTCAGACCGTGCTATACGAATAACTTGTTAATAAAGCGCCTGAGTTATACGAGCATTAGCTGCAAATTCATACATCAAAACTTTCGAAGAAAATAGAAAATAAAGCAAACACAAAGAATGAAGTTGAACGAGGTTGTTACTACTTCTACTTCTTGTTACTTCGTCATCATCATCGTTATCGTAAAAAAAATCAAGAAAAATAGATGAAAGAATCTCAACGAAGTACTTTTTATCGCTTCGCTACGATGATCTCACTCTTCCTTTCCATTTTATCACACCCTACGAGCTGATAGACTATTTTTCTGTATTAGAAAATGAAAAATGGCGCTTAGCCAAGATGGCTAGGCCAACTTGAAAAGCCCCAAGGGTTCTCTTATCGAGCTACTGTCGGGTTGACTGTCCATAGATAAGACGACCCTGGCGGTCATTATCAACCTCCTTCATCCCCGACTAATTTTCCCTATCTCTCTCTCTCTTTTTCTCCCTTTTTCTTTCTCTCTTTCTCTTTCTTGCATATATTTTACGTGTGAATTACTGCTAAATACAGAATATCTTTAACAAACATAGACTCAAATCCTCTTAATTTCATTTTCATTCGTTCGAAGGACAAAAAACAGAAATCTTGCCTGTCGACAAGAATGAAAATACGGGAAAGCGATAATAAATCATCTCTATGTTAAGATTATAGTACCTATTATTTCAAGAAAATGAAGCTCGAAATTGGCACAAGTTGTAAACGCATAGTGGATTAATTTAACGAGTACAACATCGCATGCGACGAAGCGTAATGCATAGAGAAATTCGTTGTAATAGAACTGTCCGCCGGTAACAGATGGAGAATTAGGCGGAATAAACTGTTTTAACGGATTAGTATGAATTCGAAATCCTTGTTAATCGAACGACAACTCATTAATCAGTAAGTAGATTAAACTGTAAAAAATTAATAATAGCATTTCTATAAATCCGTGCAAATTATTTCGATAAATCCATATAAATATTTGGTCACTATCCATATATCTCTCTCTCTCTCTTTCTTTCTTTGAATATTGAACCCGACGTATAAGAATATCCGAATACTGACTTTTCTTCGAGCTCGGCCAATCACGTCCCATTGTACACATGTTCAAAATGCTTGAATAGGATAAGCGTTTCTTTTTAACCTTCACGAAAGGCATCAAAGACCGTGGCGATTCCTTCTCGAGATTCGGCTTAAATATGAAGCTGTTTCAAGTCTAAAGTCGTCTTTAGATGAATATGTTCAAAATGAAAGATTAAACTGTATTCAAGTATGAATAAGGTACGGGGGAAAAGGATCTAGGACGACATACAGATAACAGACTGTAAAATGTAGGTCGATTTTATTTCTTTCTAAATTGATGTGATAATCCACCGATACTATCCATATTATAAATACAGATTTCAATTGATAAAAAACATAAAAAAGATCTACATTCTAGCTTTGTATAAATAGATAATAGATATATCTACTTATTTTTTATTCGTGATTTAAAATTACAAAAAAAAAATCAAATAAAGCTTATTAAGACTTGTTTGTCTGTTTTTATAAAAAAAGGAAAAAAGGAAAAATAATAAAAAGAAAAAAAAAGAAATCAAAAAATAATAAATCCTGAAATATCTGAAATTATAATTAAAAGAGGAACGATCTGTTCTCTCTTTATGAACTTATTATCAGATAATAAGAATGAGATTACTTTTTATTACATTTTGCGTAAGTTACGAGTTAAAAGCAAGGTAAAGTTCTCGTTAAAAGTTTCCTCGAAGATAAATGTCGACAAAAAAGAACGCAAGTTTTTATGATTTAAAAACGACGTGATTCTATGATCCTTTCGCACTACTATCTCTACTAATTTCTTTACTCATGATCAATGAGAAATTCAACTCAACAATATACAGTCAAAAAAAAACAATAATATAGAACGATATGTAATTATATTACTATGTATTATAGTACAATATATCATATAAATTAATTCTTATATCAATTAGTTACTATATTATAATATAATAAATATATTATATGAATTAATTATTATATATTAATTAGTATATAAACATTGTATTTTCGATTTGAAATCTAATATATTTTTAATTAAATTTAGGAATAGAAATAAATCGTCGTGTAACAGAATGACCAACGATTGATCGACGATTTTGTCGACCGATGGTTTTGACTGTGGTCAGAGAAAGTGGATATAATGGAAAGCAATAATGAGCTGACGGACGAGAACATCCATCAATCCGGATCAAATGGCCCCCACGATTGTACCCTTCGTTTCTATACGAGCTTGTCAACATGCAACTCTCAAGCACGAAAAACAATAATGCCAAACAGTTCGATCCATCGAGTACTAATTCTAGTACACAATAATAGATCTGAGAAAAACTTATTGATACTATGTAAACGTTAAATCAGAAGAGATTCTTTATTTATCTCGAGTTCAAACAATAATGAACTTTAGCCAGCATTGACCTTAAAGAGGAACAATCTAATTCGTACGCATGTGAAATAAAAAGAAAATGTCATCTTTTGATCGAATTGTATATTGTAAAATTAATCAAGAATAAATCAATATTATTTAATTAAAAATAATAGAGAAAAATAAAAAAATTAAATTTTCATCGATATACGATTATACAAAAGTTAAATGAAATATTTTACGTTCGGACAATTAACACTCGATTAAAATTTCATTGGTTTTATACTATCACAATTTTTTCTAACGATTTATATCGAGTTCGATTGACATAACAACGCGAATTAATATTGTAACGAACAAAAAGAAAATCGAAATTTAATGTAGATGGCGTAAAATTAAATATACATTACAATCAACGTTAAATAATAATTCAGTGTTAAATAGTAATTAAAATCAATGATCGACATTATAGGTACGAAGGTAATAATCGTGGTGGTTCATTTAGAAAGACCAAAGATCGATCTGATAGGTCCAAACAGACCTACCACAGACTAGAGGATTAACGTTACTCCTTTGAGAGTCGATAGCTCGTAATGGGTAGCACTTCGCCGATCGATATGTCGCCGATCGTCCGTGAAATGAAAGTGAATTCGGCGGGCAGCGTGTTTACTCGGAAATTTGCCACCAACTAGCATGCATCCGGAATTCGAGTATCGATATTTCCTGCCGATTTTCGACCCAAACTAATAATATCGCCGTTGATATTTCCTTCTCCGATACAACCGTACAAGCAATCATCTATCGCCTATGAGAACACACACATACACACACACATAAATATATATATATATATATAATTCCTTAATACATAATGTTTGTACATTTCTAAAGAAAACAAGGAAATAAAATGAAATAAAATAAAGTAAAAAATAAAATAAAATAAAATAATAGAAGAAAGCAAGTATGTGAAAAAGAGAATAAAAAGGAAATCAGAAAGAAAGAGAGAAAGTAAGAGAGAGAAAGAGAGAAAGAGAGAGAGAGAAAGAGAGAGAGAAAGAGAAGGGGAGAAAGACAGTCCAGCTTAAAGCGGATAACAATATCGATTATAAATAACAACGAATCGTCTCTCAGACTGCAAATAAAAAGTGAAAAATAAATTCCATCCTTCCGTAACGGTCCAGACACCATGTATGACGTATCGAGAAATATCGATATTACATTCTAGGTAACGAGTGTTCGATAGACAACGAATCAAATTTTTATCAACGATCGAAAGCACGTTCTCGTACGACGTAACGCGTCGTTGATTCTTTTATTCGTTTCTCTCTCACTTTCTCCCCCTCTCTATCACACTTTCTTTCTCATATTCTCTCTCTCTCTCTCGTGTCATCACTATTCCACTTTCGTCCTATCAATCACCCTACTACTACCACGAACTAAAAGGATTTTCGTTCTTTTATCAAACAACGACTAAGAAGACATTTTGTGAACTTTCGTTGAATAAGGGTTGGCTCCTGCAATGGAAAACTTTTCCTTGATTCATCACTCCTATCTGATTCTTTTTTCCGTGTATTTTTTGAATAATAGATCTTTTGAAATATGACTTAATTATATTATGATATATATATATATATATAATTGAGTTACATTAAAAAAAAAATATTATTCTTAAATTAAATTAATTAAAAATCTCTTTTCTTTGCCGTCGTATAATTATATACTTGATAAGAATAAAATAATAAAAAAAAAAAAAAAGGAAAGAAAAAAGTAGAACACCCTACCAGAAAAACTATAATTCTGAATGAAGATATATAAATATATTTATCGTATAGATATATAACACAATGAAAATTATAATTCCGTATGGTTCAAAGGTATGCAAAAAAGATAAATCTACCTTTTCAAATTAACAATATACTTCACTTTAACAACTATCTTACCAACGAAATATATTTATTTACATTGACTATATCTTTCATTGTTTTCCTTTAACGATTATAATATATAAAAATTCGTTTAAAACATATTTCATCCTGCGAAATATTTTTCTCACGATAAGAACTGACGACGTTATCGAGATAATGAGTAGCGGTCGATTTAACAAACCCATTTTCTCGGTCTCGTATCAGCCAACTAATCCGAAAGAGAGAGAGAGAGAGAGAGAGAGAGAGAGAGAGAAAAAGAGAGAGAGAGAAAGAGAGAGAGAGAGAGAGAGAGAGAGAGAGAGAGAAAGAGAGAGAGAAAGAGAGAGAGAGAGAGAGAGAGAGAGAAAGAGAGAGAGAGAAAGAGAGAATGAAGAAGGAAGGAGAAACAAGGAAATCAGTGAGCGAAAACGCTTCTCTTCGCCGTTTTTTATAAGTCCGGAGAACGGTCGACTCTCTTTTCAGTCGACGAGACGCGGCTTAATTTAGAGCATTCGCTAGATTTACGGTGCGGCTCAACCTATCTCGTTCCCGGCTCAGGGCTCTGCAGGTTTATAGATGGCGTAATGCTTGACACGTAGCTAACATATAAACGTTAGTCGCAAAAAAAAAAGAGAGAGAGGAAGAGAGAAAGGGCGAAAATGATGAACGAAAATATAACGTGGATGATGAAAGCAAAATTAATTGTATCGACCTAATGTTTCGTGCATTCCTTGTGATTCTTCGTTATCGTGTTTTTTCTTTCTCTTTTTTTTTTTTTTTTTTTCTTTAAAAACAAATGATTTATGATTTTTGTACTTATGGACAAAAAATGGTTTAATAAATAATTGTATACGTGTATGTAGTAGTTAATAGTAAGAGAATTTGAAAAAATGATTATAAATCATGTCTCAAATATATGTACAATGCGAAACTTATAATAATATACAATTCATATTTAGCACTTTTTTTTTTGTTTATGGAAGAAAAAAAATTTTAATAAATAGAAAAACTGAAAGAAGAACTGTAAAAAAAAATTATATAAAGTGAAACTTATAATGTAACTTACACTTAACGAACAGTAAGCTTTGAATTTTGAATTAACGATTAAGTTCGTGGGAAAGAAAAAGAAAGAGAAACGAAATTTAAAAAATACAGATATCTATATAAATTTATAACTTCAAAGTTAAATAACGTATTTATAAATGTTTAACAAATAAAACTGAAAGGCAACGTTGAAATACTTCGAAGAATTAATAAACGAGAGAATCTAAAGTTTACTTAATTTCGTTGAGTATCTCCTATATAGAGTATAAAAAAGAAAAAGATAAAAAGAATTCGGAATTTAAGTAAGTAAGTATGTTTGATTTAAAAAATGATAACAGATGTCACTGATAAGCTTATACATTCGTCACTTTTTAGAGATCGTTGTGACGTTTCGTTATTACTTAGCAATTAAAAAAGAAAAAAAAATGAATAAATAAATAAATGAAATGGAAAAAAAAGAGAAAGGAAGAAGGAAAATAAAAAAAAAGGAAAAAACAAATGAGACACCATGACTCACACTGCATAGTTATGTCAACACACGTGTCACTTCGTTTTCAATCGCGAGAATTAATATTAGATGGATTCGTACAAGTACTCGCGAATCCGATGACGAACGAACGATGACCTAGAGCGAACGTAGATATCGCTGTGTCGAATGTCCGATCGTTAATCAAGGGATGGATGGTATGGCATCGCGCACGTGCGCTCTACACGACGATGTATTATTATCAATTGAATTATTAATTTAGATGGAGCAATTAGGGCGGAATGTCTAATCACGAATTATTATCATCGACCAATGCCCGATCGATTGCATTCTATCGATAACTCAAACTTGTTCTCGTAAGTCTGCAAATCCTCTGTGGTTCTATTCGAACATAAGATAATTCGATGAAAGTACACAAGCGCGAGTAAAAGGATGATAGATAGAAGTAGATTCAGACAGTGAGACAGAGAGACAGAGAAAGAGAGAGAGAGAGAGAGAGAGAGAGAGACATAAGGATAAGGAAGAAAGAGAGAGAGATAGAAGAGAAAATATATGGCATTGAGATGCAAAGTGGAAGGGAATCTTGTGGCTCGAACGAAGAACACAATGGAAAGCAATCCGAATGATCTATGAGTTTTCTAGTCAGTAAGGGTGGAAGATCTCG
>NC_140821.1:5422500-5432500 GCF_050613455.1 Vespa mandarinia | reverse complement strand
ACATACATACATATGTATTTATGATAATGTTTGTAAATAATAATATTTATATATACAATACACGTACATATGTGACATACATGTAAACATTGTAAACGGACACGTATAGAGTCGTGTACGACGTGCCAAGAATTAACAGGCGTTTTCGAAGGTTTCAGTGAAGAAGCCAATATCGTGCCAGACAACTGACGGATATGGGATTGTTGGCAATTTGTTAGGTGGCAAAAGTCAGGTAGGGATAAACGACTGTAGTAGATAGGGTGTTATTTGGACGGCAAGAAAGTAGCACGTGAAAAGGAGACAGAGGAAGAAACGAAAATATAGAAAGAGTGAGAGAAAGAGAGAGAGAGAGAGAGAAAGAGAAATAGAGAATGGAGATCGGTGGTTATAAGACTACCTTTTTCAGTAAGTCACTCACGTTCAGACATTATTTAGAGCTCGAATTCCAGGTACCAACGTGTTTCCTGAAAGAATCGCCTTTCGAGGCCAAGAAGACGTATTCCACATCCGCGGTAAGATAGTGGATTCATTTGAAACTTCAAAATCCCCCACCTAGCTCGTCACGAAACGAGCCAGACATCGTGCCGCGAGTGACAACAAGACTCCTCTTTTCCCATTCTTTCTATTTCTTTCTCTCTTCTCCGTTGACTCGACCCTTTCCCTATTCCTTTTTTCCACCCTGCAAATTTATGAAGCACGCAAAAAAGGCAGACGAAATCCATTGTACGCTACTGGAAGAGGATTGTACTGTAGAATCTCTTTCTATCTTTCTTCTTCACTATTCTATCTCTTCTTTCTCTTTCTCTTTCTTTTTCTCTTTTTTCGTTTTTTCTTCTTTTTTTTTTGTTTTTGTTTTTCATCTTTTCTGTCGTACGCAAATACCAAATCGAGCTCACTTTCTTGTATCCGACGAAGTAAACTCCAAATCCGTCTGAAGTATTTTCAGACAAAGTGCTATTCGTACGTTCTTCGTGATTACCATAGATAATACCATTTGAGAAATTCCAACCGTTGTATCCAACCGTTTGTATAGATTTTATAGCGTGAAAAGATAAGTAATACAAATCACTTTTTTTTTCTTTATATGTTGTATAATATGTCTCTTATATGCCAGTTAAATTGCAATTTCTTTCTTTCATTTATTTATCTATTTATCTTTTGTCTTTCATTTTCTTTTTTCCTTTCTTTCTCCCTTACCACACATCACTGTCATCCAACAAATGATTTTTCTTATATGCGAATATAATGAAATAAAAGAAGGGAAAAAAAATAAGAAGAAGAAAAAAAGAAAAAAAGTACGAAGATACAATTACTAGTATTATTATGTTGCTCGGATTAAATAGTTCCGAAGTTTAACGATAAAAAATGCTTGCTAGAATGACAAGGATAAAATGCGCAAAGAGCATTTTATATTTTTAATCAAAGACAAGTGGAACATACCGCGAATATTATTTTTCCCTCAGCACAAGATTGCATCGATGAAAATAGTATGCGTTTTTACGATCGTAGAAAGCATTTTCTTCCTTACGTAATCACAAATGCAATTCTAACGTAAGAAAGAACTCTCGGAAACTCGGTAGAAAATATCATTTATATTCGAGAAGCCAAGTAAAAGAAAATGGAGGGGGGTAGAGAAGGTGGCGGAAATAGTAGTAGCAATAGCAGTAGCAGTATTTACTCGTGCTCTAATAAAATTTGAACTGAACTTCACACAATGAGGGAGTTAAAAGGGCATAGATGGTACTCTCATCCGAACAGTGAGTAAGTTATCCGAGGTTCGTTTCACTTCCATTAATCTATGAATTTCTTACGATAAGGAGTATCCTTAATGCGCTCTAAAAATTTATACCTCAAATGTTCGCAGCTCTGAACGTTCATAAAGTACTCCTCATAAAAATAAAAAAATCTATAAAAGTGAATATGCATACCAATCGAATCTTTCAATATGGATTTTATTAAATTTATTGATAATTATAAAAGTTACCTGAATCACGAATACGCATATCATATTGTTACAACATATTAAAACGATATCAAACAATTTAATTCAATTCTTTCGATATCAATAGGAATGTAAAAGAAAAATATATGTAATCCAATTTTTTTTAAACTTACGTTAATGTATTAAATAAATAAAATGTATCAAAATGAAGAAGGGCAAATTTAAGCAACTCTGTCTAATAGACGTTAGTAACGATCGCATGTACAGGTAATTTATTCGATACCTAACCGATATTTCCGTTAGAGAGATGAGAGAGATATACCGATGAGATTAAGTTACTTAAGGATTCCTTCCTTTCACTTCCATTAACCCTTGAAATTCCATGCGATGGAGAAAGCATATCAAAAATTTATAATGATAGGATTTATATTAATAAGCGTATTATGAAACCAGAAACACACACATAACACACACCTGTAAGGAAAATTACATGTACAAATGGAAAAGAGGAAAATCGACAGTAGCGATGTGTATATCACGTGCATCTCTCTCTCTCTCTCTCTCTCGCTTCTTACCCTTCTTCATTTCAACTCAGTGTATCAATGTATGTGTACATGCGCGCACATGTATGTATACGTACGCTCGCTTATACGTTACACTAAAAACCGCGCATACCCTACATACACGCATACATACATATATACATACATATATATATATATATATATATATATACATACTTAGAATGCACGAGCATGCGGTGAGTACATGCACCTCCGGTCTACCTGCAGCGATAGAAATTATGCAAAGCAGCAGCGCTATGCGGGACGAGAGAGAACAAGAGGAGTACGAGGTGGCACGGTGGGTGGCGTAGGGATCATGGAAACGGGACAAAAAGGAAAAACTGCAGACTGAAAATGAGGGAATGCAGGAAGAACGAGTAACGGAGAGAACAAAGATAAAGAGAGAAAGAGAGAGAGAGAGAGAGGAAGCAGGAAATAAGAAAGAAAATATTTAGCGCAAACTCTCAAGGGTAAAGAGAGAGAGAGAGAGAGAGAGAGAGAGAGAGAGAGAGAGAGAGAGAGAGAGGGAAAGAAAGAAAATTACGAAGCAAATGTGGTCACCTGCTTGTCTCTATTTACACATCTGACGAACTCGTAAAGAGAATGAAAAAGAATGAAGATAAAAAATAAGAGAGAAAGAGAGAGAGAAAGGGAAAGGGAGATAGTAGAATATTTAACGACTCGCAAGAATTATACGTAGATTTAAAAACGAGATTGCATTAAACTTTGAAAAGTCGTCAATTTATGAAAGAAAGAATTCTTTCTCTATCTGTCTGTCTCTCGTTCTCTTTCTCTCTCTCTCTCTTTATTCGTTGATACGAAGACACCGGATGACGCACGAATAATCGACGACAGACGACGAAATGAAAAAGAAAAGAGTCAGTCTACTGCAACTCATAATCCATAGCTCTCTCTTTCTCTCTCTCTCTTTCTCTCTTTTTCTCTTACTTTCTCTCCCTTTCTCTCTCTCTTTCTCTCTTTTTCTCTTACTTTCTCTCCCTCTCTCTCTCTCTTTCTCTTTCTCTTTCTCTTTCTATTTCTCTCTCTCAATTCCGGATTTACACGTATGGATTTTCACCGGTCGCCATGTTGACCGTGGTCAGTGACGAATGGCTTCTACGCAGACTCACTATAATATCCTATTTTAGGTCAAACTTACTCAACAGTTGCTCGTAGAATACGGAATACAGTTTTCAAATGTACCACAACGTAGAACTGACATAAACGTTATACCTTATTACTTACTACCTATCTAGCTAACCGCTATTTACATCTTTCATGAATTAAGATCGTTTTAACAAATCCTTACGACTCCTCTTATTACTGATATTAAGATGTTAACTCGAAACATAGTGGTTGAAAGTTTCTTGCCTATTAATCCGACTTATGATTATCATCATCATCATCATCGTTCAACAACGTTACTCTCTACTTCAACACAATTTCCTGACGCCTACTTGTCTAACAATATCTTTCATCTGCTAACAAAACTCGAGCTATTTACGTGTATGTAAGTATGTACACGTGCGTGCACATATGTGTGTGTATGTATATGTGTTTGTGTGTATGATTGTATATAAGGATATGCATGAATATTTAAACAGAAAACGCAAGGATAAAATTTATGAACTTGAATAACTATTAGAAATAAATGTCGCATGGTCAATTTCCATTCTAACTCTTTTGAATCGTTCATTAGAATTTAATTTCGACCTTTCGAGAAATGGATCTTCGACAGACGGACAATTGGTGTCGTTGGATTTTTATTATTTTATCTCTGTTATATACATACCTCTCTTCGCAGACACTTTCTTCTCTCGACTTTTTTATCTCTGATCTGCAATTTTTATTTTCCACATCTACTGACAAATCTCTAAGAAAGAACTGCTCGATGGAAGAGAAAAAGAAAAGAAGAAGAAAAAGACTATTGGATAGAAAGAGAAAGGAAGAGGTGAGAAAGGGAAGGAAGGAGATTCGGAGAAATTGGAGTTTAAAATTGAAATACGTGTATTTGTTGATACAACGCTAGCGACACGGGATATCCAAAGGTTCCCTCTACGATCATTTGAAATTCGAGGACGATACCTATAGACTATTTTTATTTTTTTAGAGAATTAAATATCGTAATATTTATATTTTCAAAGACTTCATATTTTGTTATACTTTTAATATCATGTTATTTTATAAATGAATAGTACGATTAATAAATTCATTAATGTCGATTTTCATTTTTCTTAAACGCGTGTTAATAACAAGAAAAAAGAAATATAATCGAAATGATATTCAGAGTGAACGTCCCTTCATTATTAACTTTAATCGTCTCGATGATTTTCTCCCTCGATTTTGGAACACGCTCGTTACAGACAGTAACGACGGTAACGGGTTTTATTATCGTCCTCATATATATCATCGAGGGTCAAGCGCCAAAGCGCCATCGTTTAAAGTAGCAGCTTTATTAATTCGTATCATGCTAGCCGTAATAACGAAGGTATTTCGCGGTCTACTGTTTTTTCCTCGTTCAATCTATATGATACGAATTTTCTGGTGATTGGTGTCTGTAATAACAATGAATTATTATCCAAAATTTGAAAAAGAAAAAGAGAAATAGAAAAAAAGAATATGAGTTAGAAACTGTGACGATGTATAAATAATAAATAGTTCAATCATTGCATAAATATATATATACATATGTGTATGTGTGTATGTATATGTGTATAATTAAATAAATTAAAATAATATAGAAAAAAAAATTAGAAAAAAAAGAGAAAATAGAAAAACAAGGACATATAAATAGGTAGATATGAAAAAAGAAGGTAGATGGAAGAAGGGTCGAAAAGGGCAGCTGGATTCCAAGTATTCAACTAATCTCGAACATCAATATTAACACTAAGCCTTAGACATTGAGCTTGATTAGGGAGACAACGGGTATTCCTCTTGTACGTCGTAGCATGTACCACAAAGACCCGATGGAGCATATTGTGGATCTTGTGCATTATTGTCAGCAACGAATGAACCAACCCTACTATACTCTCTTCTGTTACCACCACCATCATGGTGATAGTTACCACTACTATCATGGTGATCATCATCGTCACAAACCATCCTGTTTGCTCTCTTCTTCTCCTCGTAGTAGTTTCGAATTTAAAGGCACCACCACAGTGACATTACTTCGCTCGATCTTTTCTTTCCTCTTTTCCTATCTCCCTTCATCTCCCTCTTTCCCTCTCTCTCTCTCTCTCTCTCTCTCTCTCTCTCTCTCTCTCTTTCTCATTTACTTCCCGAGTAACCGTGTAACCCTTTTTCAAACTCTCATCCACGTAGAAATGACTCGTCAAAATGATACTATACTATATGATACGATATAATGTGAATTTGATTTTTTTATCAATGAAAAACATTAAATCAATAAATAAGAATTAAATCAATAAATCGACTTCAATATCATTGCGATAATTATAAGAAAGAATATAAGGAAGAACAATATTAATATACTTTTATAAAAATACATTGTAGACGATGTAGATACGATCTTACATGTATCTATCTACTAAAGATCCTTTTTAATGTCAAACATGTAATATCGGAAATACAACTTTTTAATCTGTAAGAAAGCCAATTGATAGAGTGCACCTTCCAATCTAAACTTTATCACCGAGTTCTTAACTTACGACAATCGAACGATATTATTATATGCTCGAATAAATCTAACGTAAATCGTGATATAACGATGAACGAAATGTAAACTTTTATCAGAATGTTATTTAAAAATTGTATAAAAAATTATCTATGGATAGCATGCTAACCGTTTGAATAAATTTATAAATAAGTATCACATAAAAATTCTTAAAAGTGAAAGAGAGAGAAAAAGAAAGAGAGAGAGAGAGGCAAAGATAAAAAAAATTCTACAACCGTAACGAAGTTTCATTTGAAGAGAACCGCAATAACGATAGAAAAGCGGAACGATTGGTCAAAGAGGTGGAAAAGGGGTTTAAAAGTTGAGAGAAAGGATGGGAGAAAGTGTAGAACATCGATGAATGCACTAAGTGGTTTCATAGTGTGCTTTTCATATAATCTCTCTTTTGTGCGTATATACGTGTTCGAGTGTATGGGTTTCACGTATGGAAATCGATTAATGAGAAATTAGAACGAAAAGTCAAGTCCTCGACAGAAATGTCATCCACGAAAGTTCCATGAGTTCTATACCTATACAAACGTCGAACCTATGAACGCGATCTAGTGTCTGTTCTCGATAAACTAAAATGAAAAAATGTTTAATACTTTCTATTCTTTTCGATTAAACGACGAATATTTCAAGGATAGAGTTGTCAAAATAATCCTATTTTACGTTATATTTTGTATATATTTGATATATTTTTTGATATCAATACGATCTATACTCTTTTCTCTTACCACCACTATCAAAAACCACCCTGTTTGATACATATATATACATATTCTCTCTGTCTTTTGGATAGGAGATATATATAGGTGTTTTTAATTATATATGTATTTATAATATATATTTATAATTAAATTATATAATGAAAGTATATATATATATAATATTTATTGTTAAATGTTTAATCTTTTTAAAAAAACAAATTAATTTAATATAAATTTTTTTACCTAATTCTTCGCAGTATTTATATCACGAAATACTGCGAAAGAAATAAATTATAATTTATAAATTTTCGATTCTATATCTCTCGTTTCTTATTTAAATTATATATATTTACTATTACACAATAAGAAAAAAAATTGATCAATTACGTTTGAAGCATTTAACGACTTATATGACAATTATTTTCTAATACATTTTGATACGAAATATGAATTCACACATAAGCAAAATATAATCGACTTGTTTATCTCGAACCTCATTCCCGTAAAAAGAGATTTTATTTTGATGGCAAATTTTAATTCCGTTAATGTCATTCCTCTTTCCCCATCCCCACTCTCCTTTCCCGTACCTATTCTCTACATTTTAACGACCAAAATATATTTACACGAATTCGATTCTATGTAAATTCGTCGGGGATTAATTTAAAAAATTCGTAACAATCGATGTAAACTAAAATAATCCTACGATGATTTTAGTTACAAATTCAATATTCTACAATCTGAAAACAAATAAACAATACGTATCACGTGGAATTAATCTTTCCGTTCGCAACTTTTTCTTCAACATAAAATAATAAAATGAAATAAAAACGAAAATAAAAATGAGAGCTATCCTCGAGAAGGTTTAAGATTTGGAAAACTTTTCGTGAGCATCAGACTGTAGATACTATGCATAGTCTCGGGCAAACGAGAAAGACAAGGAAGGGTGCAAGAGTGTAGAGAAGTTCATGCACGACCGCGCCAGGGTCTGGACAATGGCCTGGAATCCGCGATAAGGGTAGACAGGACCCACAAAGCCGTTTCAACCAACCCACTTCGTGTCTCTTCCTCCAGCGAAATCAACCAAAAAAGAGAGAAAGAGAGAAAGAGAGAGAGAGAGAGAGAGAGAGAGAGAGAGACAGAAATGTTGGGTCGACGACAATTTAAATGAAAAAATAACGAGACCTTGGACGACGTTTGTCTGCTGCGTTTTTGTACCTATCGATCGTTTACATCGTCATACGTCTGTGTTGTATTTTGTTAATGTCAACCTCTATATCTGTTTATATTAAATAAGATCGCAGATATCAATAAACTGTTAACCTTTCATAACGCTACATTTTGTAGTTGGACGATGATATATATATATACGTATATATACATATCTTTTTTATTTCATTTTCTCCGACAAAAAATTATTAATTCATGTACAATAGTTTTAATGTTTGATAAGTGAAAGAAAAATGATAACTTATAATTAGTATATTTTTAATATTTATAATCCAATTTTTATTTCAGTCTAAACAAAGATTATATAATGTGAAATAAATAATAGAACGAAGTTATAATATATATTTGTACTACAGTATATTTGTACTATTAAACTATATCTACTATATACTGAGTATATTATAATTATATTTTCTATTAGATATATTCTATAAGTAGATGTAAATAAATATAGATATAATTATATTATATAAGTTGATGTAATATATAATAATTGTATTCTATAAGTTTCTAGTATTATATAATCTTTGTTTTTTTTTATAGAAAAAAATCAAATTGTAGAGTGTAAACGCAATACAAATTCTACAGCATTTAATTATAGTTTATGAGTAGAGATTACGAAACAAAAACGAAAGTTCAATGAAATTCGATAGAAGCGTATTACTTTCGCATCGTTGACCAACAACGTAATCGTAGACGCAAGCTATTTAATCGAATAATATCCGGGCAATCAACTTTACGTTGAAATAATGCAAACGTTAACGGTCCACTTTAAACGATTCTTGCAATTTTCCAACAATATTCTATTTCTACACGTAAACGTACTCGCGAATGTAATACTCATGGTTGCGTGTTCTCCGTTACGAGAGTTTCATAAAAGTGTTTTCTTTTTTTTTTCTTCTTCGTTTTTTTTTCTTCGTTTTTTTTTTTTTTTTTTAACAAAAGGAGTAAAAAGAAACAATAGAAAAACAACGTGAAATATAACGAAACAAAAACTGAACGGGAAACATCATAAAATACGTTCAAGGGCCGCTCTCAAAAACGAGGGCCCTTTAATTCCAAGAAACGCGTAACCAGTTATTATGAAAGTAACATAACACAAGACAAAAATCTGGAAAAATTCAATTTACTGTTCATTTTCTATTATGATGATCTATGTTATAATAACGGGAACCATTATAAAAAATTAATACATATATATGAATAACATACATATATAGGTATACTGAAAAGGAATATATACATATATATATATATACATATTATATTAAATCCTTTGATATTCTCTATTATGAAATGTAAAAAAAATATTCGGTATATTAAATTGCAAAATACTCAATCGAGTGTAAAATTTAATCTATGCAACCAATACCACTGAGAATTATCACAAATGTCAGGGATGAGTGTAGCAAAAAAAGAAAAAATTTCTTTTTTATCAAATATATCTATAACAAGAAATTTAATAACTGCATAGACTTTTATGATAACATCTCGTATATATATATAAATTAATCCATTTAAATTAGCTCATTTTTATAATAATCAGTTTAATTAAGACATTTTTATCGATCGATTCACATTTTGATGAAAGATGAAATTAATACCTAATGTAAATAGTTCAAAGAAAAATTATCAATCGAGTGATATCTCATAAAGAATATGAATAGCCATGACTCGAATCTCTTTGCTTTGTACCTTTTCAAGTTGGATGGACCATTAGGTCGAAGCCCATTCGGCGATTCCAGTTGATCCTATTTAGGCATTTAAGCTTCATCCGCAGCACCCACATACTCTCCATCTCGTCCATATGTAGGGACAAGCAAAGGTGATGTCGAATCACTGACCGGATTTGCATGTGAATCGTATCCGCTTAACAAGCCACATA
>NC_140821.1:5410000-5417500 GCF_050613455.1 Vespa mandarinia | reverse complement strand
TAAAAAAAGAAAGAAAAAAAAAAAGGATTCTTTTATTTTCCCTATAGACGACAATAACGTTTAAATTACTAGCAGGTTGCATGAAAAATTTGTTTCCTTTTATAATATTCACGTATTATTCTTACTAAATATAGACAAATAAATGGTTAAGATCAAAGAAAAAAATTGACAAATTAAATGTTACGTTAAGTGTAATCAGTATACCGAGTTAAAACACTTTTAATTGTTCGCAGAGGGCGTTCCGCGCGAACGAAGATACGAAGCATTGATTTTTTGAAGCCCTCCGTGTGTGCCGTTTAAAACGCGCGTTTGGTTCGGCTCAAAAGCTCACGCCCTTCTCTCTCTCTCTCTCTCTCTCTCTCTCTCTCTCTCCCTCTCTCTCTCTCTCTCTTCCTCATACCAGATAACAGAAAGAAAAGTTAGGCAGTGCGTGCTCATCATACTCTCCGGCATCAGAATCATTGGTATGCTCTATCACGAAGTTATATCTTTAAGACATACCTTCGGGATACGCATAGTTTCATGAAACACTACGAGCCCCGTAGCTGAGTAATTAATGTTCCTCGTTTGAGCGAAAATTATATTAGCCTATGCGACGTTCTTTTCCCTCAGAAAATCGAAAACTAATTGAAGGATCGGTATTATTATTAAATTTATTGATAATATCTCTCTACCTAATGAATTTTTAATTTAACAAAGAGAAAATTATTTTATTGATGAGAAATTTTTGTCAGAAAGATTTTTCATTAAGATGTAAATAAATTGTCAATATTAATAAATGATGTTAAAAACGTGTATTATCTTTTATTTCATTTAAAAAAAAAAAAAAAAAAAAGAAGAAAAAGAGAAAATAAACAGAACTTTCAAATATACAAACAGACCTAATAATAAATTTAAATAATAAGTATCGACAATTGATCCTTTAGTTATGAATTTTTGAAGCAACAATTTCAATAGAATTGTTAATGTTAAATAAATAAGATTTAATTGTCGTTACAATTGGAACGATAAAACGATATAATTTAATTTATCTAAATCTTCTTTCATCTATTAAGAAAGAAATTATATAATAAAACATTATTAACGATCTTTTAATGTTCAACAAAGAACGACGACGTTTTGAGTAAGCGAAAGGGATAGAGAAAAACGAGAAAGAGATAGGGAGTAGGGTTTCGATTGCCGTCATAGAAGTAGAGTGGCATTCAAGCTCGGCCGCATATGTTTGCGAACCTATTTGTCGACGGTCCGCGGCAGACCACATGTACGAGAGAAGTACGTGAATCGGTAGTAGTCCATCGGAGTATGACTTTAAAAGAGGGTTCATTCGCATAGCGATGATAATATAATTATGATCGATCCTCGTAGTCGTTAAAAAGAGAAAAAAATAATGAATGAAAGGAACAAAAAGAGAAGAAGAGAGTTTTAAATCGAATTTTATATATTAAAACAAATTAAAATTCACTTTGTTTTCAACAATCTTTCAAAAAATAATTTACAAACGTAAATACATATGTAGGTAATTTGTGTAAAATGTTAGATAAAATATGAGATGAATAAAAAAAAAAAGAAGAAGGAGGAGGAGAAGGAGAAGGAAGAGGAGAAGGTAGATAAACGAGGTAGAACGACGAAATTAAAAAGTTTTTCCAGTGGGACACATTCGGTCCTGAATTAACTTCAGGTACGTGCGTACATACTTATGTTTAACGTACACATATGTATATACATCTATTCACAAATACCCGTACATATGTATACGTATATGTAACACGTATACTTATGTTGTACGATGAGAAAAGAGAGTGAGAGAGAGAGAGAGAGTGAGAGAGAGAGAGAGTGAGAGAAAACGTGGCAGCCGTTACTGTCGCTAACATAGAGATTTCGAAAAGGGGGACACGAGTGTATTAAGCAAATCGCGCTAGTTCGCGAACTTTGTTCAAATCGGATGTGAATTATGAACGATCCCATTGGGTAACGGGTCTACCGGGACTTTTCGGAAAGTGACAAGCCTGGCAGGATATTTACGACGCCCCAGCGACAGGACTTAGTTTCATTGATAAATCTTCCAATTCGCTGGCCCTTTTCCTTTAGTTCAAGACCTTTCTACCACTACTCGTTACTTTCGACGAACGAGAATACATGGAATCTTTTTTTCGTAGCCGACCACATACACATACACGTCGCCTACGTCGAACGTCCGGCAACTCCATTTTCTCGGGAAGCTGAGAGTGATTTTTCGTCGACGTCCCTCGTAAAACATCATTTCCACGGCTTAACTCCAGACGAACTCATTCTCCCTCGTCCTCCCAACCAGATCGACTCTTACTTTTTATTTCGATGAAATGCCTTTGCTATGTCTACGACCATATCTTCTTTTATTTTATTTTCTCAATGATATTTAGTTTTGCCTTTAGAATATCTTCATATATAAATAAGTAAGTATTTGTGTTAATTAATAGTAAATATTCACGTACTAATGTCTTAGACATTTGACTCATTTTCTTGTCTTCAAGTTTTTTTTTATTTCTCTTTTTATTATTTTACGTTTTTAGTTAGTAGTATGCTTTAGATATTCTTTTATAAAGATATGTACTTTTAAATTTGTTTTCTTAATTCATATCTAGTCTCATTGTCTTTTATCGTTTTAAAAATTTATCACTAAACCAAAAATGTTAATCAGTTGAGCGTAATTTATTTCAAAAAATTTTATTTCCAAACTCATTAATATAATTTAATATTTCATGTTTTCTTCTATCTTTTCTTTTTTGTTTGAAATTGTTTATCTTAAACCCTTTACATTATAATTACTTTCCTAATTTATTTATTTCTTAGTATATTAACAGTCCAATTTTATTTTCTCTTACTTTCATACTTTACTTTTTGATTAAATTACATGCAGTTGTTTCAAATTTAATCTTTCATTAACGAAACGGTTGTTTATGAAATATGCATATCAACAAAGTACAAGTATTTAATTTATATTTTCTTCTTTTAAATACGATATTTTTAAAAACAATTTCGTGTATGTAAAGATGATATCCCGTCGTAAGTTTCGCAAAACTTTATTTGCCTTTTATTTTTCAATTACGACAGACTAAATTGATATTACATCTCAGAGATAAGAAAAATAAGTAAGTAAGTCGTGCATAAAATAATTTCACCGAAACAACTAAAAATATAAAATAATGTTTAGAAAAGTTTTATAAGAAACATTAAAATTATTTCAATGCCGAGAAGTATAAAACAGAAAACTTTCATTTATACATCTATTTTCTCGCAAACATACATACATAAATATACTTTAAAAGTAATTTTGTAACAAAACATTTTCTTATACTAATTTATTTTATTAAATAGTAAAAGTAATATCACTTCAGAGGTAACCTCCAAGGAAAATAAAGTCGCCTCTATGTTTATACATCTTCAGAAGACTATGATAATCACTTCAGAGATGACTCAAGGGAAAACAGTGTTATCATGTCAAGGATAACTTAATACATGATGTAAAAAGTTAAATAAATTAAAGATACATTACTCTTAACAATTCCACCGTCAATAATCTAGAATCTATAATTTACAATTTACAAAAAAACTAAGACAATCAAAACTAAGCAATTTTTCAACATTTTCTAAAATAAAAATAAAAAGAAAAAAAACAGAGCAATAAACCTTCCCGATTGAATTTACATATGTATATTTTTATGTAGGAAGGAATATTTTCTATTTCTTTCCTTTCCTTTTCTTTTTTTTTTCGTTTTGTTTTTTTATAATGCATGAAGCTATTCGGTATAATGATTATTTTAAGTGTTCAAAAATCGTTGTTGCTTTTTCCAACGAGCCTCAGGGCGTTAATTAAACAAATGAAAAAGTCAAAAATTATCCGAGTTACTCGTTATCCGTATATCATGTTTCTGAGTTCCGGTATTGTATCTCCTCGCAAGCACATCAAATTTTTCGCGAAACTTCGACTTCAGCGGCTTTCTCGCGATCGCCCTATCTAATTTATCGAAAAGCGATAAAAGCTAGTGTAAAAACTATGCTCGTAAAAAAATCGATAACGCGAAAAGAACGCACGCACGTGTTTGTGTCTGTGTATATGTGTGTATGCGTGTTTTACGTATATAAATGAACATATAACAATTTTTTATCTAAAAGAAATTTTCATCGATCCTCATTATTTTCATTCATTTTTCAATTCGATCAAAACAAAACAAGGTACTCTTATCAATCTACAAAATACATCGAATACATTGAATTCATTTACATGAAACTGACACAGACCTCAAATTACACGAGGTCTTAAATAAATATGGAAATCAAAATTGATAGGTTTTCATAAAGTACGAAACTGGATCACGAGGGAAAAAGGGAGAAAAAAGATGGACAGGACAGTAAAATAGTTAATTCGAAACAGACAAACACGCTGTTGGCCGCTTCATCGCTGTTATTTTTCATATTCTATTTACGTTGTCACCCACGTAGAAGAGATAGATATCCTTTAAAAATAAAAAATAAATAAATAAAAGAAGGAAAAGAAACAAAAAAGAAAACAAAAAAAAATATATAAACTCTCTACTATTTTATTACAAATTTTCGAAATATTTACTTTTACGAAAAGTTAACACTCGAAAGAAGGCGTATAAGATAATGAAGAAATGATTAGGAAGAATATCAAGAGAAAAAGAAGGGTTAACGATGGGCAAATATACAAATAAATAAAAATATTTGCATATTCGTCGCGACGAAGGATATATCTACGTTGTAAAAAAAAAAGAAAAAAAAAAAAAAGAAAAAAAAAAGAAAGAAAAAAAACAAACAAACAAACAAACAAACAAAAAACAGAAAAAAAGAAGTGAGAAAAAAAAGAAAAAAAACTACAAGAGATATGATCAAAAAGAAAGTCACCCTCCCACCTTGTGGTGTATGACTCGGCCTTTCTAACGCAAAACATCTAAAATGAAAAGGAAAATGAATATGAATGAAGCCGCCATTAAAACGCGATGCGTAGTGGAAGCGACGAAGGAGTTTGCGAGGTAGTGGGGAAAAAGCTGGGGTGAGGGGAAAGGAGAGGAAATGAGACACGCCAAGAGTGACAGACGCATTTTCTATCTTTTTCTCTCTTCTTCCAAACGGTCGGGTTTTTAAGGCATGGAAAGGAGGAGAAATGAGCGAGAATCAAAGCTACCGAAAGAATGGATGCAGGAAAACGGACAATCGTGGTTGAAGTTCCTATACTGATACCAGTTCTATCAAGGAATTCCGTATTTTTTCTTAACGACAGTAAGTCACTTCTAAATTGGATCGTCTATCGGATTTAATCGAATAGCCGAATACCCAGGAAGAAATAGAAACGTTCGTGATTTAGAAGATTGTTCTTATTTAATCGTAATTCTTCGATTTGTCGAATGTAAAATCGTAGTTGAAATAATGATCGAATTTAAAAAAAAAAAGAAAGAAGAAATTTATCTAATCTCATTCTAATATTTAACTCTCATATTGGTTTCTTATCCAATAATAAAATTTAAACAATAGACATACATAATATCGATGTCTTATTGTTACAAAATACCAATCCAATAATCAATTGTATTTTTTTTCTTTACATTAATAAATCTAAACAACAAATTGTTTGTCATTAAAACAAATTCTCATTAATCGACAATCGAAGTTATTGCTTATTAAACGTATGAAAAGTACGCGCAAGTATGGGAATAAAAAAATAAAGAAAGAAAGAAAAAGAAAAAAAAAATAGAAATGAACGAGAATATCCTCGTGATATATATCAGAGACCGAACAACTCCAGTAAACGCGATGAAAAAGCTCCGACCGATTATAATAAAAGTTACACGATGTCGCGTGTCAAAGCTTGTCGCGAGGAAAAGCGTGTTCGCTAGAACGCGATAAAACGTCAAGCAGCGACGATAATTAGTCCGTCCCATCAACTAGAGTTGCGAGCGCAATTGCAACGTGACGCTTATCGCCCGGTTGCTGACAATTACGCGACAGTAATTTTATTTGGATTTTACCGAGACAGAAAGAGAAAGAGAAAGATAAATTAGATAGAAAGAAATAAAGAGAGAGAGAGAGAGAGAGAGAGAGAAGGAGAAAGAGGCAGAAAGAAACAGAGAGACAGAAAAAGAGAGAAAGAAAGAGAGAAATGAAAGAGAGAGAGAGAGATAGATAGAAAAAAAGAAACGAGAGGAAGAGAGAAATAGATAGAAAGAAAGAAACAAGAGTAAGAGAGAGAGAGAGAGAGAGAGAGAGAGAGAACGGAAAAATAACACAAAAAGTTCGCTATTCCTTCGTCATTTGTGTCACTTTACTCTTCTCATTTTCTCGACTTTTCTGATGACGACACGACGACGAGGTGATGCTCCGATGAAATGAGGCAAATAGAGAAAAATCCGCACGAGTTTCTACGTTCGATTCCAATTTCTAATATATAAAAGAAAAATCTCAGTACCTGTACACGGTCTATGCCGTGTACAAACAAAAATATGAATAAAATGAAATCCTTCAATGTTCAATAAACAAATTTTATAGTTCGACATAATAAATAAATTAATTTGAAAAAAAAAGAAAAGACAAAATAAATAAATAAATAAAAATAAAAACAAAAAGCAATGAAAAATAAAAAAAGAAAAAAAATATGAATTCGTACGATCCTATGTGCCTCTTTCTTTTTTTTTTTTTTTCCTTTTTTTTTTGTCCTTTTCCACAAAAAACAAATACATACTTCGATTTGTTTTCTCGACATAAACGATCCGCTTTGTTATTCTCATTTTCTCTTCACTCGACGACGAGCCGGGGCTCGCGGATCCGCTTTGTTCAAATTTATACGTGCAATAAACAGCACGAAATCGTAAAGCCAGATCATCCCATGCAGCGATCGTAAACGAAGCCGGTGTCGATAAAAGTACAAAACAACATTATGGACCCTCAAATTATTCCCATCGCGTACGTTAAATACATGATATTTTACGCTTTCGTTCTTTCACTACTCTCAAAGAAATTCGAGAATGAAATCACAACGGAAGAGCTCTTACTATCAGACGATGAATGGGAAGGGACGAGGGAGGTGGTGGAAAGAAAAAATCAATGGCACAGTGCCATAAGTGGACAAAGTGCTATACGTTGCATCTTAACAGCAGCTTCGCTTGACTCTTCCCATTTAAATGCAATCGTTGAAAATCTCTCTGATTCATAATTCATAATGATGTTTTTTCTTAGTTTTTTTTTAGCATTATCATTCCGCTGAATTATAATATTAAGTCTACATAAAAAAAAAAGTTCTTGGTTTTGTGCGCGATTTAAAATCGTGTTTTTAAAAATAATTGTTTTAAAATTTAATACCTTAAATTTTATTTTTTTTACAATTATTTTTATCTCTTTGATAATAAAACATCCAGTACGTAATGTATTAAAAAAAAAAAAAATAATAAAATAAATAAAATAAAATAAAATAAAGTTAGTAGAGAAGGGCAAAATTCGTTAAAAAAGTTT
>NC_140821.1:5322500-5405000 GCF_050613455.1 Vespa mandarinia | reverse complement strand
AAGAATAAAAAGAGAAAAAAGTAGGAAACGAGCAAGACGCTCGATAACTTCATTGTAGAGACATAAAGTCTTCTACTATTACTACTGCTACTAGCATAATCACTATCATTATTATTATCACTATTATTATTATCACTATTACTACTATTACTACTATTACTACTACTATTACTAGTATCACTATTACTATTATTACTACTACTATTACTAATATCACTATTACTACTATTACTACTACTATTACTAGTATCACTATTACTACTATTACTATTACTATTACTAGTATCACTATTACTACTATTACTACTACTACTACTAGTATCACTACTACTACTACTATTACTACTACTACTATGACTACTACTATCATCACGAAAGAGACCAAACTCGACGAGAGACGACACACTGCCTGGAAATTATTATTTCGAAACATTTGCATTACAAAGTTTTCTATCGGCTTGTGTGACGCTCGCATCAACGTGTATATGTTGTATGTGTGTGTGTATAGGATAGACTCAAGGCACGACGAAAGAGGAGAGAGGAAAGGAGAGAAAATGGAGCAGCGCAGCGCAGTGGATACGCCTCACTTTGCACCGTAGTGTAACGCCGGTACTTCACACCGTGGCGCGAGGCTCAGAGGGGAGGGGGAGTTGCAAAGAGAGAAAGAGAGAGAGAGAGAGAGAGAAAGAGAGAGGGTGAGAAAGAGAGGGTGGAAGGCTGGCAAACTCGGCCGCTTTAACCTGCATCCGTGACTCCGCAGCGGCGTCAACCATCCCCGACCGTCAGCCCACTCCCACTACCTACTCTTGCCCACCCCTTTACCACCTTTCCTCGCTGCGAAATGAAAAATGCAATTCGTCCATGCTTCCTTTGGCCGGACAAAAATTAGCATTTCGATTGTGTCCACCCCTCGTACGGTAAAAGCTTCAAAAGGCATTGCCGTTGCAATTTTTCGATGTTCCCTCGATCGCACCCGACCTACGAACCATCCCCAACCATCCATATCCATCCCCACTCCATGCGATTTTCGCATATGAAGTGGCTGTTCGTTTTTTTTTCTTTTTTCTTTTCTTTCATTATTTTTTTTTTTATTGTTTGTTTTGTTTTCTTTCTTTTACGAAAAACTTGGCCATCGATGAGTATTCATAAGGGACAAAGACAAACGGTGGAATATTAAAAAAGCTTTCGACTTGTCAGGTATCTTTTTTTTAAAGTTAAAAAAAAAGGAAAAAAAAAGAAATATATAAAAAAAAAAAAAAGAAACTCATCAAATCCTTTTAATTCGATCTCGATGGTAAGAGAAAAATAGAATGATGTATAAACAAGATAAATAGACTTTCGTTCGTAATCGGCAAAGTTTGAAAGAATTATACGATTTCGACGAATTTTCGACGTAGCATTTTCCACAAGGAAACAAAGTTATTAGATATCTGAACGTTTTGCGGGCTACCGAAAGGAATCTTCCAGATGAGGGGATGATATACCTTTGCATCGTACTTCATTCCCTTATACCTTCTCGAAAGAAACTGCATATCGTCAGAGATTCGAAAACTTTGTACTGAAGTACTTCTATGGAATTTCATGCAATCATAGTGCGAACTTTAAGATGAGAGATAGAAATAAAGATAGAGATAGAGATAGAATGAGAGAGAAAAGGAGAGAGAGAGAGAGAGAGAGAGAGAGAGAGAGAGAGAAATTTGAATCGAATACGACGAAGGTAGACGTTAATTTGAATGTAAATCTCATCTCGTCGCGAGGGTATCATTGAATAGGCAGCCGACGAACCATAAATTTGAATAACATCAATATATTCTCGGTCACTAAATCACTGGCCGACGTCAACGTAGGCGAGACGATTGAGTGACGATGGCAGTTCTGCCCCACCTAATGGCACTTCTTGCTTCTATCACTCTCTCTCTCTCTCTCTCTCTCTCTCCTCTCTATGTCTATCTATTTATCTATCTATCTCTCTCTCTCTTTCTCTCTCTATGTCTATCTATTTATCTATCTATCTCTCTCTCTCTCTCTCTCTCTCTCTCTCTCTCTCTCTCTCTTTCTCTTTCTCTTTTTTCTATATCTTTCAAACCATCAAGTAAAATCGTTTTTCTACATAACGATGATTTATTATTATAAAGCCTACAAGACCGATGCGATCATTTTTCGGCTTTCTCTTTATCGATCAAATGTATTTTAGATAGAAAGAGAAAAAGAGATAGGAGACGGAGAGATAGAAATCGAGCTTCGTATCCTTTTTATGATAACGATGAATAGCACAGTCATTTAAATGATACCATGTCACGTCTCGTTTCACGTATGGAAAGAAAAAGATTTACGTATTCTACGTGCGTAGAAACGTAGTAATGCGTAGAAATTTCTCTCGAATCATTACACGCTCGATTTTCTCTCTCTCTCTCTCTCTCTCTCTCTCTCTATCTATCTATCTATCTATCTATTTATCTATCTCTATCCTTCCCGAGGCTTTCCACGAGTTTCGCGAATTTTCATCGACAAGAAGAAGAAAGAGAAAGAAAAATGAGAAAAAAAAAGAAAGAAAGGAAGAAAAAAGAGAAGAGAAAGAAAAATGAAAAAAAAGAAAGAAAGAAAGAAAGAAAAGGGAGAAGAGAAAAAAAAATAGAAAAATAAAAAAGAAGAAACACATACGTGGGTATCATTTATGCGCTGCTTTACAACACGCTTCGTCCGTGCTTTTGAAAAAAGCTTTAGAGATGCGAGTCAGGAAAGCACCACGGTATACTCTCTTTACTAGAGAGACCGTACCTTGACCGGAAAACGTTGCCTACCCCGCATTCAACGGACTTCTTAAAGTGGATTTTCAGATGATAGCGGGACTGGTTGAAATAAGATTATTTCGATAGAGCTCAGCTCTGGTCGATTTCAAAAATCTAGTCGATTATTTTAATCGACAACCGATAGAATTTTTATCGTGCACGATAATCTCCAAATGATATATATGTGGTATATATATATATATATATATATATATATATATCATTTATATATATATTATATATATATCATATATATATATATATATATGTATGTATTCTTTCTTTTCCTTTTCTTTCCTTTTTTTACAATAGATCCCAGCGTTCTCTATGTAAAGCAGTTACATACGATATAAACGGGTATTGAAATAAATTTATCTACTTTATATAGTTCCTTTTGCGCATATATACAATACTTTTTTTATTCGGTCATTCGATAATTCCCCTTTTAGAATTATTACATTTCTTCTAATTATCGTTAGAAACGTTTGAATGAAGTTACTAAAAGATCGATGATGTTCGATCGAATAATATGATCAATTTTACAAGGGGAAAAATTAATAAAGGAAAAAAAGAGAGAGAAAAAGAAAGAGAAAGAGAAAGAGAAAGAGAGAGAGAGAGAGAGAGAGAGAGAGAGAAAGAGAGAGAGATAATAAAGGAAAAGAAAGAGATATCAGAAAATTTTTCTCGGGAAATTTCGCGTTTCACGGTGAAAACTAAAATCCACGATCGTAGGAAATTCGAGTACAGTCTGCAGAGGACATCGGCACCGTCGATATCTTTCGTAGAATCAGCCGAAAGTTCAATGACACGCACGCGGCGCGTTGTCTCCGCACCGCACCTCTTCCTCGTCGAATCGATAAAAGTTTAAACTCGGCTAGCCTATCCGCGATATCCCCCTCCTTTTCTCTCTCTCTCTCTTTTTCTTTCTCTCTTTCTCTCTCTCTCTCTCTCTCTCTCTCTCTCTCTCTCTCTCTGTCTCTCTATCTATCTATCTATCTCTTTTCCCTCTCTTATTTAATCATCTGCTGAATTTCAAGCGCTACTTCGTCTATGGTTTTATATTCGACATTTTATCTTCTATATTAGCCAAGCCCTTCTCTTTTATATCTTTTTATCATTTCTTTTATTGATCTATTTATTTATCTTTTTTTCTTTTTTTTTTCATTTAATCCTTTCTTACCTTACTTTCATATCATCATTCTATTATTATCATTGATAATCTTATTCTTCCTTCGTTTTGAAGGATATAAGTAAATGTTGTCATTTGTCGTTAGTATAATATAATGATTCGCTAGTGTTAGATCTTACGACAACGTCTTCCTTCATAGGCTCTTTCTTTGTCACGCATGACGCACGTATAAGGGATGATAGAAAAAAAAGAGGGAAAAAAAAGAAAGAATAGAAAGAAGAATAGGGGGAAAAAAAAAGAAGAAGAAGAAATGATGAGACTCACGTAGTTATCTCGTCGGGTGGGCACATTGCCCGCGGGCGTCGGTGAGGAATAACGCCGAAGGACGACGAGCTACCGTAGCCCGGGCGTTCTACGTGGCTTCGAGCACGACAAGTTCGTGGCCCGTGGTGCCGATTTACCCGCAGCAGTCCCCAGTCCTCGCCGCGTCGACGTGGCGCACCCACACATATCCCCCGACTGCTCGTCCACGTCGTCGTCTTTGTCTCTATCTTTTTCGTTTTCGTTTTCGTCTTGTTCGTCCTCCACGAGTCCACACCGACGTTATCCGCGTCGGCGACGGCGGCGTCGTCGTCGTTGTTGTCCGTCACACTCGTCGTCGTTATTGTTGTCGTCGTCGGCGCGACGAACTCGACGCCGGCGCCGAGGATTAACGCGAACTTTTCTGCTCGGTACCAGCTAGAATCGTAGATGACGAACGACGACGAGATCGGTTGTACGAGAACACTTGGAGTAGAAATAGAGGAAGAAGAAGAAGAAGAAAAAGTAGAAGAAATAGAAGAAGAAGTAAAGGAAGAAGTAAAAGAAGAAGTAGAAGTAGAAAAAGAAGAATAAACACCGAGCACCAACACCACCGACAACCACAACGATGTTGACGAGGAGGATGATGGCGATGACCTTGACGTTAATGGAGACGACGATGGCGTTGACTTTGACGTTGACGCTGACACTGACGTTGACTCTGATGATGACGATGACGACGACGAAGAAGAAGAAGCGACGAATATAGTCCAGAGAATAGATCCGGACGGTAAGGGAACGGCACTGCTTCCCCTTCGAACGAGAAGGACCGAGATGGAGGAGACACGCGACCGTTGCCTCCGCTAGCAGCGACCGTTCAAAGGTCCTTGGAGGAGGAAGGAGCGAGGACGAGCCGCGGCTTTTGCGGCCGCGCGACCGACTACCATCGACAACAATATCGTCATTTGTATTGACATCTTTAACTTTCTCGTCAGCACGAACAACATGGACGCGTAGCCCGTAATCTTCCTAAAGACGAATCCCTTCAACGAGACCAACACCGCCGCCGTGATCGTCCTGATCGTTCTCGATCGTTTGTTTGCGTTATTGATAGCATTATTATTATCGTTAGTAATAATAGTAATAGTATTGTTATTATTCGCACTGCTTTTCGTCGGCTTCTGTTTCTTGCAAGGGAACTCTCTCGTCATTGTCGTCCCCGTCGCACAGCTCGTTGCCGGTAACGGCAAGTTCTTTTCTATTAGCCCGATATCCGTGCCAGTGAGACTAGTCGTATTAATAATAGTAGTAGTAGTAGTAGCAATAGTATTAGTAGTAGTAGTAGTAGTAGTAGTAGTACTAGCAGTAATAGTTGTAGTCGTAGCGTTAGCAGTAACAGCAGTCGCTGTAGCGGCAGTCGTCGTCCACGTCGTCTTCGTCCTCGTCGTCGTCGTCGCAGTCCTTGTAGCTGTAATAATAAAAGCAGCAGCAGCAGCAGCAGTAGCAGCAGCAGCAGCAATAGTAGTAGTAGTAGTAGTAGTAGTAGTAGTAGTAATAGTAGTAGTAGTAGTAGTGGTAGGAGGAAGAGTAGCGGTAGTCGGCCTATTCGTTGCCGTCGTTGCTCTCGTCCTCGGCGTCGTCCTCGTCGCGTTCACGCTCGCCGTTACTACACTACTCGACGTGTACGACCTCTTCGTTCTCTTCTTAGCCGATCCCGCCGTTGTCATCGTCGTACGAAACGAATCCGAGAGAACGTTCCGAGCGGCCATATCCCGCGGCGGAATCCAGCGGCTCCTGCCAGACGCAGCCGGGCCGACGAACGCACCGGCCGACCACTCGAGGCTTCTTCCACTTTGTCCACTTTGTCCTCTTCGTCTCCCTTATCAACGACTCTTTCCACTTGCCGCGCGAACCAGTAGTACTCGAGGAGGAGGAGGACGACGATCCCCGAATCGGTTGCGGGCTCAACGCCGGCAAACACGACGGCAGCCCTTCCGCGCTTCCGTCTCGAGTCCGCCGACCTTATCTCTTCTTTCTTCTCCGCCCTCTTTCTCCCTTTCAGCCTCGTTTTCTCCTTCTCGACGTTGTCCTCCACCTCGTCGTTTCTCGTTAACTCGCTCCACCGGAATCGCTCCAACACCGCACGCTCTCCGCCGCTAGACGCTGCCGAGAAGGACGATGCGGCACGTGCGGCAGCCCGCATAAGAGGCGGACGCCTCTTCCACGAGGCCGACGACGATCATTCACCTAGAGAGCACCCACCACTACACCACTACCACCACTACCACCACCACCACCACCATCACCACCACCGCTACCCCGAACGCCACGCTGACCTCCTCCTCCTCCTCCTCTTCCTCCTACCTTCCTTCCACCACCTCCTCGTTCCGCTTCCTACCGACTTTTCCTTTTGCCTCGACACACCTTTTTCTTTCCTTTCTTCCCACCCTCGCTCTTTTCTCCTCTTTCTCACTCTCTCTAACTCTCTTTCTCTCTCTCTCCCGCTCTCTCTCTCTCCTTCTCTCGCTATCAATTTAACAAAATACAATGTCTATCCGACAAACCGAAACGCCGCTACTTCAACCGCATTAAGCCTTCCGATGGACGTTGGACGACGCTTAGGCTCTCTCATGTCTCCGGCTTTTCGTTCTCTTTCTAACACTTCCTTGAAACTTATCTTCCTTCCCTCCGTTTGGACACCTTTCTCCTCCAGTTATTCCTCTTGTTAAAATTTACTTTTTTCCTTCTCCTTTTCCTCCTTCTCCTTCTTCTTTTTTCACTTCCTCCTCCTGTGCGACAACAGGAGCGAGGAAGCAGCGCTCGACGCGTACCTCTCGGCGGTCTTCTTCGGAAACTGCGCGTCCTCTCCTCGTCGTCGTGCGTGGGAGCTTGCGTGCGAGAGCTTGCGTGGAAGCTTGCGTGCCGAGTTGTATGTGCGCGCGCGTGCTCTCTTTCCTTCTCCTTTTCTCTATCCGCTTGAAAGCCGTCGTCGTGTGTGCATCAACTTTCTCGTAGAAACGTCAGGATTGCATGCGTGCCTGGGTACGTGCTTGATTGCATGCGTACGGGGACACATAGATCTGCGCGCTCGCGCGCTTCTTTTTTATTTTATATGACGAGAATAATCAGTTGGCCGGTCCACATCGCATTCTCTCTCTTTCGGCACTGCGTGGCCCGCAGCAGCGGCGGCAGCAGCAGCAGTAGTAGCAGCAGCAGCAGCAGCAGCAGCAGCACAGCAGCAACCAGCGGCAGGCACTCCCAGGACCCGTCTCTCTCTCTCTCTCTGACAATGTTCCGAGCGAGCAACCCACCTTAGCACTGACGCTCTCTGCTCGTTTCGGGGGGGTGTTGTGGCGAGCCGTCGCTCTACACTCCGCCCTCCACCACCCTTCTCTTCCTCCTCCTTCTCTTTTTCCTTCCTCTCTCTCTCTCTCTCTTTCTCTCTCTTTACTTCTCTCTCTCACTCTTTTTCTCCCTCTCTCGCTCTCTTTCTCCCTCTCTCGCTCTCTTTCTCCCTCTCTCTCTCTCTCTCTCTCTCTCTCTCGTTCCGTTCCACGGTTAGAGTTGCTCTCCGGTTAGAGCCCCGCCGCACAAGCCACCCTGCGCCCCGGGAGCCAATACCAACCCCATGTGGAAGCCCCAACGCGAGACGTCGGCGATGACTTGCGAAGTCGACCGAATGCGGCCGAGTCGCCGCCACCCCTGCGCACCGACACCAACCAACTGCCCTCCCTTCCTTCTCTATTCTTCCTCCACCTTCCTACTCCTCCTCGTAATTCTCTCTCTTTCTCTCTCTCTCTCTCTCTTTCTTCAAGCTCTACCATCACGCAGGTGCCGCCCCTGAAAGCTTGCCAAGCCCGCAAAACACCGCCGCTGCCGTCGCTGCTGCTGCCGTTGCTGCTGCTGCTGCTGATGCTGATGCTGTTGCCGCCGCTGCTGCTGCTGCTGCTGCCATGTGGCAGCACCGACAGGAATGACTGACCGAAGATGCACGATCATTGCCGAACTCCTACGAGACAAACAACGATGATGCGAGAGAGACCATGTGGAAACCTCGAGGCGTCGCCGACGCGCCATCAGTGCCGTATCTTTCATACTAGGTTTTGTTAAGTTAGTGTGTGTGTATCAGTCACGTGAGAAACATCCTAAATTCAAAACATTTCATTCAAGTCCAAGTCCAAAAGATCAAATTTCAAAGCTGCATGAATTCCATTCTTCTGTAAGATTCGATCTTTCAAGAGATAGCAAAGAGCATAGCTTTTGATGCTGCACTGGGCACGACCGAGAATCCACGAGCCGCCCTATTTCCCCCTCTCTCCTTCTCTCTGTTTCATCTACCCTTCCATATCTCTTTCTCTTACTACGGCACCCATTTAACCACCCTCGTTGCTCCTCTCTTCGTAAGGTACCCCAGTCGATACTGACACTGTCGGTGCGAGGTCGACTCGTCAGAGGGTGCTGAACGGAGACCAGAAGCGTCGACAGAGCGCTAAGAAAAAAAACTCTGCACTTATGCTGCGCTCCTCCAAATTTATTCCACCCTTCATTCTACTCCCGTCAAACATCCTCAGTATTGAATATCCTACAATAAAAGCCCTATCCGGTACGGATGTATCAAACACGTCCTTGCATCTTCACCCTTCATCCTATTCTCTCTTTCTCTCTATTTTTTTTTTCCTATCCCTTGGTCTTCTCATTCTCCGCCTTTACTGACTTCTCTCTCTCTCTCTCTCTCTCTCTCTCTCTCACTCTCTCTCTCCCTCTCTCACTCACATTGTGCAGACTCTCGATCTTTCCCTTCTCGACGTTACAGACGATCTCGAAATTGTTACGTTTAATGGACCGACCAAGAAACCCCTCGATACTTCCGTACACCCAACGAGCGAACACGCTAATGGCTCGAACACATCCCTAACTTGAATTCTCCTATTAATTCTTCTTCGACGAATCGAAGATGATAAATAACGCTTAAGAAAGAAGGTCTTCTACTTTAGTCCCCCACGTCAGCTTCAATCATTCTTGTCTCTCCGTACGTCGTAACTCCTGTTATCCTCGGAAGTCAACGTCGAGTAACCCCTCCAAATGAATATATATGATTCTTCTCTTGTATCCTTTATTGGCCTGATGCGACCTTCGAACTTACCTTTTCCAAAAATTGTCTACCATCGTAAAGATAATCGTCGAATTATTTTTTATATCGAAAATAACAAATATAGTTATATACATGTAAACATCGTTATATATTATTAAAAAGTTAATCTCCTAAGAATGAAACGATCGAGCATGTTTTTTTTTAATTAATAATAATTAATAAAATGAAAAATACAAGAAAACATATCCATACGGTTACATCGAACTGATAAGTGAAAGAAAAGTTAATAATTGAAAGAAATACTTAATATGTTTTTTCTTTTTTTTTTCTTTTTCTTTTTTCTTTTTTTTTTCTTTTTTTTTCTTTTTATAATCTCAACCAGACGTGAGAATGTTTTATCGACGATTTGAAGGGTTGGAGCAAAGAAGGCTAAGGGATGTGTGGGGTGTATATAGAATGGAGAGGGAGAAGTGGGGTCGTAGAAAGGGGGGCACGTGCGCTCGAAACGACGAAAACACGCGATGCTCTCATGTACGCGGGTACACGCAGGAACGCGATGGAACCTCAGATATGGTGTTCTACGTTCTACGTCGTCGGTAGTAGCTCTACGCGAGTATCATACGTGTGAGGTATTCCCGGTAACTCTCGAATCCTCTCCCGCTAGTTCATGGATTCCTCAAAGTTAACGGGTATGCGTGAAGTTCTTGTTTTAGCGATACGGTCACCGGAATTTCTCGAGGACCCAGGGTGCAATTGTGTTACCTTTGGACGACACGAATGCATCTCGAGCGAACGCGAGGTCAGAGTCACGAAAATTCAACGGAATCCGAAACAGTTGGCAAAGCCAATAGGCAATTGCATGCCATAGTGGCACAAAGAAAACAAGAGAGATGGAACGAGCCAACAAAGAAATGGGAGCGAGAGAGAGAGAGAGAGAATGTGAATGAACAACATCATTGATGAAATTAGCGATATTAATAATTCATTCGACGATGTTGATACGATTCTTTACTCGACTACTATCCGTACATTTCTCATTCACAAATTATTCGTTACGATCAAAGTGGATACACCAACAAGCTGAATCACCATTGTATTGTATGTTTATCGAAGAAGTTTTGAATACTTTATCCTTTGTCTGTATTAGGATAACTACATGTACGTACTACATACATACATACATAAGTACATGTGAGGCCATCGATTCCATACGGTGAGGAGTCTCTTTCTCTCATACAATAGAATTTCTGTCTTTATCATATGTTATCTTCATTTGGTTCTATCTTATAAAGAATAATATTGGTATATGTGTGTGGTATAATGTTTGTATGAAGATGTGACAAGTCAAAACTGAGAGTTTTTCATTGTTATTATTTGTATAATAATTCGACATAATTCATATTTAACGTGCAATTAAATTACGAATCAATTTTTATCTTTTAATGGATTACTTTCGGTTTGTATTATTTACGAATAATTATAGCGACGAGGAAAAAATAAAAAGCTGACATCGTTGACCTCTTCGATATGTATAGAAATTATTAGCTTATAGTCGAATAAAAACAAAAAGATAACATAAGACTGAAGAAAAATTTCGCCGAATAAAAAAAGAACCTGCAATATACGTCATTTATTATCATAAGTGTACTTATGTACGAAGTTCATTAAAAAAAAAAAAAAAAAGAGAAAAAAAAGACACGATTCTCGATTTTCCTTTTAAAAGAAAAAGAAAGGGAGCATCGGTGAAGTAATTCAAGAGATAAAATGAAAAAGCTAAAATAGGTAAGAGTCCGATCGATAGAATTATTTCAAGATCAGTGAAAATTCGAATTACGTCGTTGCTCGCGAATGGTTTATCGAGATGCTATTATCAGAAGATGCAATTATCAAAATTATACGTATGTATGTACGTATATATGTATATACATACATATATCCACGAATAGCAAGAACGATTGAAGAAGTAACTCGAAACGCGACAAATACCAGACGTATTTCCCTCGGGTCCTTTCAATCCCTTGAAGATGGATAAGCCATCTCTTCTATATCGACGTATACATACGTCGATATATACTTTGAGTAACTCAATTACAACAATTTCAGGAGTACCGACCAATTGTTGTTCCGGATAAATAGTATTTGTGCAAAGTGTTTCTTATCGGCTGTTTGGAATTTTTTCTATAAAAAAAAAAAAAAAAGAAAAAAGAAAAAAAAGAAGAACAGCAAACATTTTTCATTACGAAAATTAAAAAAAAAAAAGAAATACTAATCTATAAATAAAATATTTTTATTAAATCTTTCAATATATCTCCACTAGTAATTGAATAATCATTAATTAATTACATATTATCAATTCATAATCATTGATTAATTCCTACACCTAATCGAGAATTAATACCCGTGTCCACGAATATATACATACATACATACATATATATATATATATATATATATCTCATACTATTCGAAGATTCTGTTTTGTTTGTGTTAACCGGCTAACTTCGAGTCGCATAAAGCACGAGCTTTATCTTCATAATAGCACTATGACGAAGTGTATGTTCGTGGGAAGGGATGCGAGACCAAAGCCATCAGAGGATAATGCTTCTACGAAGTCATACGCAGTTGTGACTATTACGAGCTACCGATTCCTTATCCCTCGAGCATAATACCGTCTGGTGTTCCACAAACGTCTGTTCCGCAAATGTTGTGGTAAATGGACCTGAGAACGCAAAATGAAAACGACAAAAGTTTTCTTAGTATACGCCAACAAAATAGTCCTTCTCCTTAAATTTTTTTATATTTCTTTAAACGTACCTTTCACATTACTCGACCCGTAAGTATGTACCTTTTTAATTTCATATACAATTTATACTAAAGTTCTAATCTTTAAAATTCCAAAGAAATTTCTATAAAGGATCGCAGCAACATTCCTACATAAAAGTATCTTCTCGTATATTTGATTAATTTTTAGATATATTTTGTTATACAGTTATCATCATCTTGAACAAATGTCTCGATATAAAGCACAACTTGATCTTACGAGCACATTTCCGTATCACTATAAGTCCTGGAAGATTCAGATTTAACGTATAAATGTATAAGCATTTCGTACCTATATGTACATATGTATATGAGGCTCTCGTTCGAATATGAATGCGTGCATGTACGTATTAGTTTAATATACATATATTCCCCTTATATTATATATATTAAAGATCAAGAGAATAGAGGTTAATTAAATATTCTATGAATAGTATACAAATATATTATTTTCATTTAATTAAGAAGATCTAATATTAGAAACAATGTAAGAATATTTGTACACCAAAAGACATTAAAACAAATACCAATCAACTTATTGATCTAACGTTAAAAAGATGAAAGAAGAAAAAAAGAAAAGAAAATATCGATACATTCGTGAAAGGAACATCGTAATGAGTGTTAGGTCGATTAATCGAATAAAAGAAACGGGAAGGTGAAAAAGTTAGTCGTCGAGACGATCACTCAAGGCCATTCGAGTGGCATTCGTGAACCTATTCGATCCCCCTTTCCCCTTCCTTTTTCCAGCTTTAATGATGTTTCCTCAAACACCGACTTTTTCTCCTTTTCTTTGAACATTCGCGCGCTTTCAACTCCCGTGGGAGCGAACGTCTTGCCCGTAACGTTCGTTGAAAGATCAGAATTCGAGCGGATGATGTCGGTGACAGACGGAACGGGACGACACCCCTGGGACTCGCGAGAAAGATAGACGAAAGAGAGTTCGTACCTCGATACTCCACTCACAGCCCCTTTCACTATACCTCTTTAGCCCTGCCGAGTTCCCAGTCGAGTCTCCGTTTGTGTTAGGTTCGTTTCTTTACTAACTTCTCAATCGAAATAAGGACAAAGACGATTTAGTCATGAAAGTAAAAAGAGAACCTGAAAAGATCTGATCTTTTTCCTTTTTTTTTTTATCTTAGCGATACTAAGAATCGTTAATCCTTAGAATTTCAACGAGGACTCTTTTTCTCTCTAAACTTCGTAACAATCATGACATTACATCAGTCCTATACTTAATAACGATATATTTAAATATTATTATATTTTTCTAAGGTGTATATTATACTTTTTTTTCCCCCACGAATTATTTCACTTTTCTCTCTTTCTCTTTCTATCTCTTACCTTCTCTATCCTTCTTTTAATATCATCTTTATTTTTCATCGCTTTACATGCAAATATATTCAATCACAGAAAAGACACACTCGATGTGAAACTATTAAAGGTTGAATTAATTCCGACGGTAAAATAAACTCCATATAATAATCGGCAAAGCATAAGCCATGACGACGAGGATGCGCTAGACGAGGAACGTTAATATTGTTCTCTTAGCCACGTACGCACATATCTACCACTAGCTACGTACATATGTACATACGTAGGTAGAATATACCGGGTGTCCCTAAAGGGGTCGGCATAATTTACGAACCTCTAGCGCAAACAGTCATTTAAAGTCCAACACCGCCCTGGCTATTATCCTGGAACTGCAAAACGGGCCGTGCTTCTCCATCTTCCAAAAAGAGAAAGAGAAAGATAAAGATATATATATACATACATATATATATAAAGAGAAAGAGAGAGAGAGAGAGAGAGAGAAAGAGAGAGAGAGAAAGAGAGAGAGAGAGAAACTAGAGAAACGGCTTCAGACCGTTCAGTGGATATTAAGAGAATCCAGTAACGAACTATAATGGGATTTTAGCTTATTTCACAGCCCTTCCACTTTACCTTCCTCTCCTCCTTCTCTTCTTCGCATCTCCATCCCTATTGCTTTCCTTCACTTTCTACTCCTCCTATCCCTGTTCATCCTTAGTCCGTGAGATATAGAAGATTGGTCGGTGCGTGAGACCACATTAATTACCGGTACACGTCAGGAGGCTCTTTCGAGTCAACGTTAGTATCCTCTTCTAGCCTTCTCATTTTCGATCTCATTCTAACCCATGAACCAACACTAGTAACATCGCCGCCTTTCATTCTTTCTGCCTATTTCTCTCTGAGCAGCTTGGTAGACTCCTCAACAGAAATTTCAAGAATGCGATTTTAACTGTAACTTTCATCGTGATTAAGGAAGATTGCTTCTGTCTGAGAGGACATTCCCAAAGCTCGGAATTGATTAATAATTCGCTTCGACGATACAACGTAGCGAGAGAGAAAGAAATAAAGAGAAAGAGAAAGAGAGAGAGAGAGACAAGAACAAAGTGTTGCATTACTCGCGTTCCAAAATAGTTCTAGAGGAAACATCGCTGAACTATCTCTCTTTCGAAACGACGAACAAAGTCGATCGCCAGAGTTACGTCGTTCGCCAACTTGAAAACATTCGGCTTACCTTAAACTTTTCAACAATTAACGGAAGCAGAGGAAAGGAAGTGTAAAAGTGTAGTCATGTGTGGGAACGATTATTATTAATATTATTATTAATATTATATTATAAATAAAACACTATATAAATACAATCTTGATTCTCAAGAAATTTATCAATCATTTTCAAAATCGAATTTATTATAATTATTCTATTGTGATTAAAAGAAATGAATGTGAAACGTTTTAAGTCTTAACGTTTTACGAATATCATTCTTTCTTGTTTAATCGCAACAAATTCATGTCGTTTAATTCATTTATTTATATGCTACAACGTTGTGATAATAAAAATATATCGATTTATTTAAAAAAAGAAAGAAAAAGAAAATATCAATGATTTGACAAATCTCTACGAAAATATTCCCATAGACAAAAATATTGTTTTAATCGGAATATTATTTTTAAAGAAATTTTGAAAGAAACAACTTATTTATTTTGATAATAATAATAAATACAATAACAAAAAAGTATTAGTGTTGTATAACGTTATTAGCGGTATGTTCTATCTCTTGTAAAGACAACACGTTTTATTAATTTTAGCTGATAGTAAGGGATGTCATAGTATCGTTGTTATATACGTTCCGAAACAAGGATTATGGGGTCGAGTGATAAGGAAGAGGGGGAATGTGAAGAAGGAAAACCGGACGAAAGCTGATGGGACTCGATCGATCTTTCAGGAAAGTTTGGAAATTGAGTGTGAATAGCGATAGACCGACGGACGTTCCTCCGGCTTGCCATCCGGAAAAATAATTCGGAAGATTAACCCGGTGACGTCCGAAAATGAATTTTCTCTGACAGATAAGCGGAACTTTCTTTATGTATTTTCCTTTTTTTTTTTCTTCCTTAGGAATGATTTATGATCAGACGATCGATGCACTATGTCTCTTGCTTCCTCTCTCTCATTCTCTCTCTTTCTCTCTCTCTTGCTTCCTCTCTCTCATTCTCTCTCTTTCTCTCTCTCTCTCTCCGTAAAATTTCATGAGAAAAGACAATAAAAAAAAAAAACCTTTTAGAAAAACTGAACAAATATAAAATTTTTCTTATTAATTTTGAACGTTCAAACGTTATTCGAACAAGTCTTCGTGAAATAATATACATCATCGTAAATTGCACCCAGTTTACTAGACTATTAGCAACTTCGTATGACAGCGAAGGGATAAGAAGGGTATATGCAAAGAGGGAGAGAGAGAGAGAGAGAGAGAGAGAGAAAGAGAGAGAACCTGTAGTGAATTTTGATGCACCCATGTACAGAGCATATTCCTTACACCTGCCGGATACAGTGCATGCAACGTAGACAAGACCCAAGAGTGTAAGCTTATATGATCTATGTGCTAATACAAGTTGTCACAAAAGCAATATTAATATCGTATGAAGTAGTACAAAGTATTTCTATTAAAGTATCGTTATCTTTTAAGATATGAATTTTTTCTAATAAATATAAAAGAAAAAAGAAAAGAAAAAAGAAAAGAAAAAAGAAAAACAAAGGAAGAAAAAAAGAAGAAAAGAGAATGTTTTCAATCTCACGCGATTTTAATCATAACCCAATGAAATAGAAAAAAAGAATGAAGAAAGGAAATACTACGAAAAAAGAAAAAAAAAAAGAAAAAGAAAAAAGAAAGAAAAAAAAAGAAAACTTTCCAGTTGATCCATTTCTAATTCGAATAGAAATGAACCGGTAGTGCAACGATTCGAATCGAAGTGCATTCGCTCCGATAACTCGGTCCATCTGCGGTAATAGACGCTTTTAACGTTACAAACGATGCTTCCGTTATTTCGAAGTACAATTGGATCGTCGAACTTGTCGTTCTTGAAAATTCTGTACAAGGACGTACCTGCGTTTACCTATAATACCAGTATATATGTATATACGTATGTGTGTGTAAAAGAGAATATATGATGAGTGCGTATTTACGTAGGAGAGGCCAGTTACCTCTCGTTTGCACTCGAATGTGACGTCATAGTATTTCTCGAGCTAGTACTTCGCACCAGGAAAACCGGAAAACAGTCACATTTGTCATTGTTATAACAGACAAAGGATAGCACATACTAGAAAATAGAGAAAAGTTCATATATCTACATCTATATCTACATATATATATATATATATATATATATATATATATATATATATATATATATATGTGTGTGTGTGTGTGTGTGTGTGTGTGTGTGTGTGTGTGTGTGTGTGTGTGTGTGTGTGTGTGTGTGTGTGTGTGTGTGTGTATGTATGTATCACACATATGCATGTATATATGTATATGAAAAGTAAGAAAGAGAAGTATTGGAAGAAAATAGATACGAGCTTGAAAATAAAGACAGACTTAATGGGTAGACCTATTACTATCATATTATAACATAGAGAAATAGCGACAACGTGAAGAAAGATGAGAACTTAGAAAGGAACGATCGTTTTGCGTTACTTCGCAAAAGGGGAGGGATTCTCGATTATTATATCTCGTATCGTCGAGCTAAAAGCTTCACAAATTTCCCCCCCCTCTCTCTCTCTCTCTCTTTCTCTATCTCATATGGTGTGTAACCAGAGAAAGAGGAAAATGTCTCCTCCTTTTACCAAAAAAGACGACTTTAAACATTATTCGAATTAATTATAAATTACAAAGTACAGTAGCGTGTATTATATTAGGCACGACCTATTTTCAGATGGTTTATCGTTCTATATATTATACATATACCGTTGGAGCAATCTATCTACGTCATGTGAACACAGTACCAAACTAAAGATTATTAGCTGGATACCAAGGATCTATTAGGACGATATGAATACTCTATATTATCCTTCGACGATATAGCGAATTTATTTACTATAGGATCCTTCCAAAATCTACAAGGGTTACATGGCTAATGATGTTCTTTACGCTTACATACCCACCCATCCTCAAGGTATCACAAATCAAAGTTAAAAGCTAGCCCATTAAGAAGGTAACGCTTGAAATACTCAATGACAATATAATAAATCCTTATATAACATGTTTCATATAAAATGACGTAAAAAAAAAACGAGCCTTATATAAAAGATAACATAATGTCTCTATAAGTTTATATTTTCATAGAGTAACAGCAATTGTTTCATGATTTGTATATCGTACAGAATCAATGAATAATAAAACCTTATATCTCGTATAAATATATATTTTAAAATACATACACAAATAATCCATAGTTAAATCGGCCAATAAGTAATATCAGAATTATCAGTTACTTTTTTTATCGAAAATTAATAAACTCTCCGATAAGATCGATAGTTAATGTTAGAACTTTCAATGAAAAAAAAAAAAAAAAAAAAAAAGAAAAAAATACCGAAAAATATTGAAAATCCTTATATTACTTATTGGCTGATACAATAAAAGCCATGTAACTTGTATAACATAAAACGCATTCTTTATATCTCCGGTAAATTGTCCACTGTCGATTGCGAATGATCGTTTGGTAAAATGAAAATCTTTTCGGACGATGTATATGCCGATTAATCGAGATGGTTTTCACTAAAAGCGCATAGTACCAATGTCAAATATAAATCATAAACGATGAGAACGAGCTCGAAAACGATGTTGTCGGAGCGCTTACGCAGCTGTGCGAGCAAAAGAGGGCAGTTACCCTTGACGATGACACCCGAGAGTGGCACGACAGCCATCCTCGTAGTGCTTCACACGAGGAAACCCGGAAAATAATCGTGTTTATTAGAGAGCTGTGTTTGTGTCTCCGAACGTTGGAATCGTATCTCAACTTTGTCGACGTTCCTAACGCTTCTATTTCTATAGCAACGAAGAATTCGGTTAACGGCAAATAAAGGAAAGAAAAACAAAAAAAAAAAAAAGAGAATAAAAAATAAAAAGAACTCGTGCGGGAATATGATAATATATCTTTTCAAAAACGTGAGATGCTGTAGTGTTATTTCTATTAATGTGTTACTAACTTTCGTTATTCGATTCGTCGATTGAACTGTTCTTAATGATGCTTTCAAAACTGTAATTATATAAAACGTGTAGTAATGATGAAAGAAATATTGTAAAAACGGTCTAATTGTATAGTGATCATAAGAAACAATCATAAATATGGAAATATCACAGAGAACGAAAGTAAGCACGAAAATGGACGAAGAAAATATTCTTCTGAAAAAAAAGTCGAAAGAGATGAACGTATAAGTTAAGTCTTTTATTTTTTCTTTCTTTATTTTGATTTTTTTCGTCTATTTTTTCCCCTTTTTTCTTTTTATTTTCTTTTTTTCTTTTTTCTTTTTTTTTTTTTTTTTTTTTTTTCATTCTATTACATGCGGAATGCCGGAGGTGTGCGAGCGAGTCTGCGCTGTTAAAGTTCGTTCACATGGCGCAGGTACGGTCGAGCACGTCGGTGCATGCGCAATGGTGTATTGATCCTGCGAATCTAAGATGCATGTACCATCATCCAGTGGTCCATTGGCTGTACACAATGCCATTTCTGTTCTACGTTCTTCCGCCGTTTCATTGAACGGTACAAACCCGTGTGAGTAATGCGATACACGACGGATCCTTCTTGCATTTCCGATCGATAAAAGCGAGACCAGAAGGAAGATCGTGCGAGTTGCCGTTTAGATTATGACATCTACCGAGAGCCACGAGATTTCACCCTGCGATATAAGCGCATCGACACTTTTTGGAATCCCGATTAATGAGTATGTAACCATTTCGCGTTTTACATCCATCGAAAAGATTAAAAGATTTATCAAAGTTTTACGATTTTTTATAACGAAAAAGAAACCACGTGTAATTTAATTTTAACCTTTTTAACATATCCAGCGATATTAATATACTTTGTTTACTATTAATTAAAATCTAAGGCATAGTTTATCTAAAATTAATCGTCGTTTTTGAAACATGTATATATATATTCGACGAAGAAATTCAATCTTTTCAAAATTTTCATATATATATATATATATACATAATTTGAAAAAAAATGTATAAGATATTTGTTTAAAATTTGTTGGAAATTGTTTAAATAATAAAATCTATTCATAAAAGATTGAAATTTGTTAAACGATATCTATTGGAAGAAATATTAACCAGAAGAAATGATACCCCAATATGTATGAATGATTCCAAGTTTAATTTCGACTTCTTCGACATAAAGTCAATATAGATAGATGGTAGTTAACGCAACAGGTTCATAAATCCCTGACTAGCAATAGCATATAAAGCCTAGTTAAGCTAACGTTATAAAGGTAAAAGTGTCGATTCTATTAAACTACAGCCTCGTTTCGACAATAATTTATTGATCGACCTACAGTCGTCGATAATGCTAACGGAGAAGAGAAATATTTCTTGGTTAATTCGAGTAACATTTTTTTTTTTAGATTTTGTTTTTATATATTCAGCTTTTTTTGCTCTTTTTATTTTTATTTTTTTATTTTTGTATTTTTACTTTTTTATTCTAATAAAAATAATAAAAGAATGATCGAAATATGATCCAACTTTTTGCAGGGAGCCAATAATAATATATAAATAAATGTACGCAATCGAACTATAATGATAGTCAGATTAATTACCGTGATCCTCGCAGCGAGGATTTGCTATGGGAATCCTGATGCTAAACGACTTTACGATGACTTACTCTCGAATTACAATCGTCTTATTCGACCCGTTTCAAACAATACAGATACAGTCGTTGTCAAGTTAGGTCTTCGTCTTTCACAGCTCATCGACCTGGTAAAATAAATTTATAACTTAATTAATCCTTTATTATAGTATAAATATTTTGAAGAAAAAGAAACTAATAATTTTATATATTTGCAGAATTTAAAGGATCAAATCCTAACAACGAACGTTTGGTTAGAACATGTAAGTATAACGATGTTCTATTACAATAATCTTGATATTAAAAAAACAAAAAAGAAAAAAATAACAATAAATAAAAAAAGAATAAAATAATAATAATAAATAAATTTCGTTAACTTTTAGGAATGGCAGGATCACAAATTTCAATGGGATCCATCGGAATATGGAGGTGTAACAGAACTCTATGTACCGAGCGAACATATATGGTTACCCGATATCGTACTTTACAACAAGTAAGAAATTTCATCCTAAAATATCTCCTTTTATACCTGGTAAAACAGATAAAAAATAACTGTAACATCAATTCTCAGCGCCGATGGAGAATATGGCGTGACCACCATGACAAAAGCTATTTTACATTACACGGGTAAAGTCCTTTGGACACCACCAGCTATTTTTAAATCATCCTGCGAAATCGACGTCAGATATTTTCCGTTCGATCAGCAAACCTGTTTCATGAAGTTTGGTTCGTGGACATACGATGGTTTTCAGGTTAGTTAAAAAGAATCTAATCATATCAAAATGTAAATCAAACACCAATCGATATTAATTAAAATTATTTTTCAGATTGATCTGAAACACATTAATCAAAAATTGGGAGACAAAGTAGAAGTTGGTATCGACCTACGTGAATATTATCCTAGTGTCGAGTGGGACATTTTAGGTGTACCAGCGGAACGTCACAAAAAATATTATCCTTGTTGTCACGAACCTTATCCCGACATATTCTTCAATATCACATTACGTCGTAAAACACTTTTCTATACAGTGAACCTAATCGTACCGTGCGTAAGCATCTCTTATCTTTCGGTATTGGCCTTCTATCTACCTGCTGATTCAGGAGAGAAAATAGCCTTATGTATCAACATCCTCCTATCTCAAACCATGTTCTTCCTATTGATATCAGAAATTATACCGTCTACTTCGTTAGCATTACCATTATTAGGCAAATACTTGCTCTTCACAATGATCCTCGTAGGTCTCTCGGTAGTTATAACAATAATAATATTGAACGTTCATTATCGTAAACCAAGTACACACAAAATGGCACCGTGGGTCAGAAAAATATTCATTCGAAGATTACCGAAGTTATTACTAATGAGAGTACCAGATGATCTTCTCAATGATCTTGCTGCTCATAAAATACATGGACGAGGAAAATCTGGGAAAAAGAGTAAATTCAATGCAGCCGTTGCAGCTGCCGTTCAATCTTCCTCCATCGTTTCTTCTCCAGATTCTGCTCGTCATCAACGTATCGGTGGTACTTTCTACAATTAAAACAACCTTTCTAATTATAATAATAATAATAATAATAATAATAATAATAATAATAATAATAATAATAATAATAATAATAATAATAATAATAATATAATTTGGCATTATATCGTCTTCTCCAGGTTGCAACGGCTTACATACAACAACTGCACACAACAGATTTCTTGGTGGAGGTTTTGGTGGTTACAATGGACTTCCAACTGTCATGTCTGGATTGGATGAGTCTTTAAGCGATGTCACACCTAGAAAAAAGTATCCGTTCGAACTTGAGAAAGCTTTACATAATGTGATGTTCATTCAACATCATATACAACGGCAGGACGAATTCAATGCTGTAAATATTAATGAATATAATTAATCTCTTTAGACTATGTTCAGTCATATATATATATATATATATATATATATATATATATATTTTTTTTTATATCTTTGCATCTACTTGCAACAATAAAATTACCAAATCTATGAAAATAATCAATTTTAGATATCTTCTTTTATTATGATTATCAAAATTAGCATTACTAGAGTAACATATTAATCGAAAGCTATTTTTGCTATTTATTAGTGTAAAATTAAGTAAACTGTAAACAATAATGAAAAAAATGTTTCTTTTTTCTTTCAAGTACCTAAAAAAAATCGAAAAATATAGTAAAAATAGATCGATAATTCTAATATTAATTACCATAATGATTTATAATAAATTATATTTGCCTTTAATAATAAATTATTAACAAAAAAATATCGTCCTTGAAGATTAAAGATAAATATAAAATTTGTATTATTTGCAGGAGGATCAAGATTGGGGTTTTGTCGCTATGGTTCTCGATCGACTTTTCCTCTGGATCTTCACGATAGCTTCCATAGGTGGAACATTTACTATTCTCGCCGAAGCTCCTGCACTTTACGATGATACTAAACCTATCGATATGCAATATTCTTCCATTGCTCATCAACAATATTTGCCACCGGGCCAAGATTTATTAGAAAATCTAGTCTAAAAATTATAACGTCATTGATTCATATATCAAGAATACAATGTACAGTTCATAAAAATCCTCTTGTCTTTCAGTGTTTCCATGGATACGAATGCGTTAAAAGAAAATCTGGAAGACAAGAGTTACGGTGTTGCTCTTTACAAAAAGATAAAAGAAAAAAAAGAAAAAAGAAAAAAAAAAGAAAACATTGTCGACTAATTCTAACGTCTAAATGACAAATACGTTTCTCGCTAGTATATTTAAACGTACTTATTCCTATTTACTCCACTTTCAGTTTCTTATTCGGAAAGCGAAAAAAAAAAAGAAGAAAAAAAAAACGTAGCGAGTCGTTTAAATGAAATGAAATGTTTAAAAGAGAGTAATGTCTCTTCGTACAAGTGTATAGGCTCTCTTTTAAATCACGATCAATCTCGACATAAACGTGGCCTAAAAATCAAAAGATTAATTAACGTACGTAGATACTCGACGAGATTCGTCATCGTGCCTTACTCACGTGACGTTTCTAACAAAATCTAGAAAAAAAAGAAAAAATATTCCATTGTATGTTTCGATCTGGTTCGATCTATATCATCAGCTCGAGAAAAAAACACGATTCTTTTCTCGTTTGAAAATATTATCAATAGACTTTCAGGTGTGCTAATAATATGTAACATAGATATGATACAGATGTAAGATCGTTAAAACTATTCTAATGACGGGGCAAGGGAAGGGATATAAATAATTCGTCAATCTAACTGTGCATATAGAAGCATGTCGATGCTCCAATTAATCTTCCCGATGAGCAAATAAAAATAATATTAATATGTTATAAATATATACATACATATGTATATGCATAAGTTTTCGATAAAAGCATAAGCAAGATCTTTTTCATTAAAAATGACTAAAATATAATCGAATTTGTTCGATACACACTGTATGCCTACGTCAATATAAATAAATAATAATTACACTGATACATTCATAAGAGTAAAAATTATTCAAAATTATTTTATATATACACCAACGTAAACTTCCTTTTAGTCCTTTTTCTAATTTTCACGCTCCACTTTCCTTTTTATTCTACATGGAAAGAGCGGCTATACACAAAGGCTATTAATGATATAACGAGATCTTAAGGTCTACAAATAAATATCGCGCAGAAAAAGAAAATTTGAAATAAATTTCTAAGTTGATTTAAGATTCACTCTATACTGTTAATCCTTTCGCTACAATAGCATCATCCGTGAATATTACTATTATAGACGCTATATGGATAAGCAGAACATCACGTACACTTTAGCGCAGACCATATATTTATCACAAATTAAATGTATACTTTATCACTAGCAGAGTGTAATATTTAATACTTCGTCACGCGTCATATGAATTATTAGTTTTTTATTTAAGTTGTATTGAAGTAATTTAATAAATATAATTTCGTGAATGAATGTGAAATTTTAGATCGACTGAATTAATCAGAAAAATAAAAATCTATTATTAAAGTTCGCTAAAATAGAATCTACTATTACCAATCGGTAAACAGGATTCTTATATTATCAGCCTAGCTGTTTTCAATAAAATAAAGTTCTATTATTATTCGCTTAGTTACCGATTGAATAAAACTGGGATCTACTATTACCAAATTCAATCGGTAAAAAGCAGATCTCTATTATTTCCAACAGAATTATCTGGCCGAAAAATAGTGTTTTATTATTACTAATGTAATTTAATTTGTGGTTAGATTAATTATTATTATTATTACTATTACCGATTTAGTAGGACAGATTCATTCCATTATTCTATTTAATTTATATCAGTCAATAGTAATACAGTTTTTATAGTGGCTTAAGAAAATTTATTTGTAATCGAAAGCTATAATATTTTCTGGCTGAATTTTATTTAATCAAAAAAGCTAATCTCTTCTGTTGCCATCTAAATTTTCCCAGTCGGTAAAGCGAGATTTATTGTTATTGACCGAGTAATATCTAGCACAGCTGGTAAGGAAGAGATCTACTTTGACCGATTATTATTGTTCAATAGAGTAAGTAAAACAGCTATTATTGCTAATTATTTTCACTACATTTTGTAAAACAGAATGCTGTGCGTTTTTCCTGACCCGTCCAAACCAGATGAATCATAGTTGCTTATATAATATCACTTCCATAGCTTAACATGATGGAAGAGCTTGCATAGTCTAATATCCAACATATATCAAGGACATGCCGAATGGTTGCAATTGTATCGGACAGACTTGCAATGAAAAATAAAACAAACAATAGACTTATGAATATGGCCAGATAAATATGAATATGAGTATGACTGAATATGAGTGGATAGTGATGGTAATAGTATATTAACTTTACATTGCTTGATTACATAAATAGCTATAGACCTGTAAAATAACCCTGCTTGTAGGTTGGTATGAATGATGCAGATAATAATCATATGTGGTCAACTGCACAGAGAAATTACATATCTAGTATCGGAAATGGGAATATATATGATTGAAATGAGGAGATAATGAAAAAATAATTGAAATTATAGAAAATTTAATTAGAGAAAAATAATAATGAAAAGTATGATGAAAATAAAGACGATAAAGATGAAGATAATGACAATGATGATAATGATAGAAAAGGAAATTAATCGTATCAGATAATCCTGATACGATTAATGTCTTCTGACTAACCGGTTTTTATTGTGCAATGAAATGTAGATCTGTGCAATCCTATGAAATGTAATTATTTACTTGATTTTTCATTCAATTTCGAAATAATCGAATAAAATAGAAATAGTATTAATCTTTGAATTATAATGATGATCTTAATCGATTAACTGAAATTCGATTTGGTTAATCATGGAACCGTCTTCAACCTACTCTGATCAAACGATAACTATAAGTCATCCATAATCGCATGCTCGCTATATATCCCAACGATGATTAAAGTCACCCATTAAAATTTCACATTTATTCACAACTTCGGTTATATTAATTCAATACAACTTGATTAAGAAACTGATAATTTAGATGATGCATGACAAAGTATCAAATATCAGCGACATGTCAGCACTGTCAGCGATAAAGTATTCGTCGTTCATAGTTCGTGACAAAGTACACGATCGTACCGCGCTCAAGTGCACGCTCATATTCTGACTGTCCGTATAGCAGCAGCAAAGCACTTGAGGACAATGCTGTCGTATCAAAAGGGTTAATGTTTCAAAAATATTTAAAAAAATTCTATTATCTTTGCAGGAAACTGTTTTTTTTTTTTTTTTTTTTTTTTTTTTTTTTTTTTTTTTTTTTTTTTTCTTGTAATAAACGCCCGCATATTTTTATTAGTTTGTGCTTTTAAAAGTAAAGCAAATCATTACAATGTAAATTTTTGAATAATGTTAAACATTGTTTACATTTCAATTTGATAAGTCTCAGAGCATCAAAGTCTTATCTATTCTGCAATTGACAATGCGATAAAATTTTATCATGTATCGAGAAATAAACACACACACACAATGATGTGTTATAAATGTTACAGATAAGTATCAATTTTATAGCAACAATTTCTATATTTCGACATAAATGACGTTAATATTAATAATACTCGAAATACTTGTTCTAAAAAATTAAATAATAAATTTGAATGTATCGTAGAATTAAAATTAAATTTTTTTTTTCTTTTTTCTTTTTCTTTTTCCATTAATGGAATGGCAAATCCATCGCACTATACACAAGAATACTTATTATATACAATACTAGCATGTGAATGTATATATTATATATAATATATCACGTATAATACAAATATAAAATTATATATAGTAATAATATAAAGGACATGCGTGGAATATTCTTAGAAATATGTTCAATATGGCAAATACATGTGTTACCTTTTTGTTCTTCTTTCTTTGAAAGCATTTCTTTCTTTCTTTCTTTCTTTCTTGCAATATACATTCATAAGAAGACGACATTTTGTCTTTATATAAATGATATTTCATTGAGCAATTAAATTAAAATTAACAACGCAACAAATTATCATGATTACTCACTCAACACCCTGTATTATAATTATTATTCTTTTATTCGAATATATAAAGCGCACATTTTATGTTGCATCCTATATCATAGAAAAGATTAAAATATTTACGTTATGTGCGCTTTGTTTAATATTATATCCCTTCCAAAGTACTCGCTCTTTTTTTTTTTTTTTTCATAATACAAAAATAAAAATTCTTATGAACACCGTCGTACAACAAAAAGTCAGACGATTTTCATTCCGTATTCTTTTCCTTTAGAATGAAAATATATTAAAATAAAAAGGTTTACTGTTGTACTTTCCGTAATTAATTATAAATTTATTTTAAATACTAGAAAGAGAAAATAAAAAAAAAGATTACATGATATAATAAAAAAGGAATATTCCTAAATTCCAGTCTTCCACACAAGCACACGCGCGTACACAAACATATATATATATATATATTTTTTATATATATATAATATATAATATATAATATATAATATATATATAAAAATTATATATAAATATTATACTTGTTTGTGTGTATGTGTGCGTATGTGCGTATGTGCGTATGTGCGTGCGTGCATGTGTGCATGTATGTGTACATCGGTCTATAACTTGTTACACTGAAAACGTTTCAAGGAGATACACGTATTCTGGTTTCCAAAAAGGATGTCTTTCGAAATTCTTTCTCCTTGTTGAGAAATAGATTCACATATTAAATGTAATAAATGCAAATAAGAATAACACTGTTACACGCCCTTATTAACGATGATATAAATATATTATCGCTTTCTTAGTCCCATTCGCTCTCTCTCTCTCTCTCCCTCTCTCTCCCCCCCCCTCTCCCTCTCCCTCCCCCCCCCCTCTCTCTCTCTCTCTCTCTCTCTCTCTCTCTCTCTCTCTCTCTCTCTCTCTCTCTCTCACTCATACGTACGGCTAATTCTAATTGAATAGAATTTAAACTAGGTGACTATCACTCCATATAGGTTGCATTCGAATGTTTCGTAAAGAATAAGCGTAGCGCTTACATACATACATACATACATAGATACATACATACATACATACATACATACATACATACATACATACATACATACATACATACATACATACATACATACATACATACATACATACATACATACATACATACATACATACATACATACATACATACATACATACATACATACATACATACATACATACATACATACATACATACATACATACATACATATGTACGTACATAAATACACACATACATACACACAAACATACTATTTGCAGCACAACCTGCTATAATATATGTAGGTACCCTTATTAACCATTCTTCCATTACTTTTAATGCGAGACAAGTATAGAGTATCGAATAGTTTTGTTATCTTTTTTGTTTTTTTTTCTTTTCTTTTTTTTTGGTTTTCTTCTGTTTTCATGAAATAACATAATACCTAATTACATGGAAGGCTGAGAGAAAGTGCGTGTCACCTAAACGCACTTTTTATAGTAGCAATCAACCTTTCCATGTACCAATATAATTTTTGCAATTAGGACAAAAGTGATGGACGCTCATGAAGGCGCTCATGCAGTATGGCAAACAAGAGCATAGACAACATCTGAAATGAAAATTTTATCGATCTTACATAATCATTGTTAAGAAAGAAATTTTATGTTAGATTAACTCCTTTGCCTTACAAAAGCAATTATTTTCTTTTTCCTATATATATTATCATTTTTTATCGATAAATAAAATATAGCATATATATATATTAGGTGGATCGGAAAGTAATGTAGCTTTCTTAAATTAAATTCAAACGAATAAATTTTTAACAAGTTTTTATTTTTAATCACAATCAAATATCGACATGCGCAGAAACGACATTACTTTCCAGTCCATCTAATATATATATATTATTCACTTATATGATATAATATTATATAAGTGAATATAATATTCACATATATAATATATTATAAATTATTTAATATATATTTATATATATATCTAAAAAACGGATATATAAAGTTAAAAATACATGCATATCTATATTTATAAGCGTTATGTCTATTAAAGTATTTACCCCAATAAGCAGAGTACGATACAACAGATGTGAGCACTCGGTTGATGATCCGATATCGTAGTGGTCTTAATGTCAGCGTGGCATGTCGGACAAGTCATTTTGATCGCGTGTGGACCTAGGGCGAAGGTTACGTGTTGGTGAATGATCCGCACTTCCGGCGGAGGTGCAAAGTTCTGATCCGTATTAAACGGTTGCGATGCACTGTGGTCATTCGGCACGACATAATTCGAGGGCATTGGCATTGTAGTCTGTTTCGGTGGCTGGTTATCTAAAATTCGTACAGTAATATGTTATAAATATATCTAATCTGAAATAATGTAAAAAAGTCAAGTATATATTATCACGAGTTTTTACATTCGCAAGTTTTCATTTTATTTTCAACTTTAATGATCGATCGATCACGTATCTAAATATCAATATTAATTTTAATATCTTTTACGAAAAATTTTCAACAAATACATTATAATTATAATTAATACGGCCCAAATGAATATAACGAAAAACAAAAAAAAAAAAGTCCAAATTAATCAAGAATATATCGTACGTTAATTTCGTTGTTTTGTATTATCATAAATCTTTTGTTTAAAATTTTCGATCGCGATGATCGATCACATGTTTTCTAACACCTTTATCATCTAAACAATCTCAATTATCCAAAGTAGGTCATTTATTCTATCGATGTCAACGGGTCTGAATATTACACAATATAACATACACGTTGGCGGTACTGGCATCGGCGATACTCCTACGGGGTATGGTGGATTAGGTAAACCTCCACCATAAGCAATAGCTTCTTCGTAAGAAGGTGGACCTGTTGGTAATGACGCTTGCATAGGTGCTGATGGTTCCATGTTGCTGCCACCAGACCCTGTGGCTTTCTCCATATCTTTGAAAATAAAAGATCAATGATAAATGATAAAATTTTAATGGAGTAATAAACTCGACGTCTAAAACGTTACATATTGACAGTGATTAATGATCCCTTTACGATTACAAATATTTACATCTAGAATATCGTGTTTCATTGTTTATCATTTTTTTGCGAATAAATTTTACTACAAAAAAAAAAAAAAGAAATAAAAAAAAACAGAAAAAGGGAGAGAAAATAATAACTCAATGGCAAAAGGATACAATTTAAAAACTTATATGGATTATCGTTTATTCCTATCATTTTTTAAATAAAATGTATCACAGAAAAATTGATAGCTACGAAATAATAAAAATTGATAATAAGAAAAGCATACGATTGAAAAAATTTGGATGAATTACCTTTTATTTATATCATTTTTCAAATAAAGTGTATAACCGAAAAATTGGTAGCTCGATACGAAAAGTATACGATAAAAAAAAAAAAAAAAAAACTCATGGATTATCGTTTATTTGTATCATTTTTCAAATAAAGTGTATCACAGAAAAGTTAATAATGCGTAAAGCATACAATTCAAAAAACATTTATTTTCATAAAAAAAAGTCTGTGTGTGTGTGTGTGTACGCGCAAGCTAAAGAAAAAGGAAACAAAAAACAAAATAAAAAACAAAAGTAACCCAATATAGCATACGTTGTTTGATACACGTAATGTCGAAGATTAGAACGCTGTTTCTAGATTGAATAAACAATGGAGTCTTATTGTTGGTCTCTTATCTTTTCCCGTATAAAATAAAAAATGAATTGGATGGAGAAATGAAAAACAATAGTGAAAAGATATTTGTATAAGGCAGAAATAACTGGATTATCAAGAAATATACTAACGTCCAAGAAATATACTTATGTATCAAAGAAATATACTTACGTTAAAGATCGAAAAAAAAGAAAAAATTCCGATCGTTTCTATATTGTGAAACCACACACACATATATATCCTAATGTATGAGATATATACTAACATAAATACATTCGTAAAAAAACAATTATTATTTTACAAACGATTCATATAATTAAATTTAAATCGTAAATTGAAATCAAAAATAAATATTTATAAACGCAGTTCGTTTCATAATCAATAATAAAAAAACTTAAAAATATTACAGAATTACAACTCGCATTAATTATAAATGTCGATTAGAATTCTTTAAATGAATTTAGTAATACGAGAGAAAAATATTGTTATTTTTTAAATATTTCATATTTCTTGGTTGATATAAATTATATATATTTATATAAATTTATAAATAAATATATATATAAATATAAATTTATAAATAAATATATATAAATATAAATATAAATTTATAAATAAATATATATATAAATATAAATTCATAAATAAATATATATATATGTAAATATAAATTTATAAATATATATATACATATATTCAGACACAAATATACTATAAGAAATAAATAAATTGTACCTAAAATCTAATCCATAACTGTTTAGTCTATAATACATTATTTACTTTATATATTATTTATTTTACATGTTACTAATACTTTTTCTTACTTTTACAGTTAATATATTAGATTTATATTTCGTATAGTTAAAACGAATTATTAAAAATGAACAATATTATTGAATCAAATAAAATAACATTAAAACAATAATATTCAATTAACAATCAATTTAAAAATAATAATAATAATAATAATAAACGTACCTTATTTTTTATTTTTTCATTAAAAAGAACAGCTATTTTTGCGATAGAACCAATATTTATTATTAAATATTATTTACATTCAACAATAAGAAAGACATTGATGAGTTACAGTGAAAACAAGCGATACGAATTTAGCAATTTTTCTTTAGAACAGAACCAATAAATGATATGCCAAAAAAAAAAAACATAGTAGTGGTAAAAAAAAAGTACCTTATTTTTCAAATTCTTAAACTTCTTGCAAAGTGAAAAAGAGAGAGAAAGAGAGAGAAAGGGGGGGGAGTGAGAGGGAGATAGAGAGAGAGAGAGAGACGAATAAAGTTGTAATTCGCAACTAGAAAAGAACACACGCATATATACATATATGTATTTACCCAGGTAGAGATATATACACATCCATCTACTTTAATATTTGAACATAAATGGGCGCTGTATCTTGGGAATAGAAAGTTATATGTTAAGTAACATACTTGACAATGACGGCGATGACACGAGTAAATTGAAATGATAACCAATGTGTCTGCAATATGTATGATTGTGTGTATTTGTGTGTGTGTGTACACATTTGTTAGAATATTGTTAGAAGAATATCTTAGAAAGAATATGCTTAGGTGGAAAGGTTTTTCTAACTTTATGTTTAATTTTTTTTTTTATTTTATCGACCAAATGCAACTCCTTTTAAAAATCAAAAAATATCATTTGATGTAAGGCATAATTAAAGGTAAAAATTGCTTACGTTTTTCTCTCTCTCTCTCTTTCTCTTTCTCCTCTCTCTCTCTCTCTCTCCTCTCTCTCTCTCTTTCTCTTTCTCCTCTCTCTCTCTCTCTTTCTCCTCTCTCTCTCTCTCTTTCTCTCTGTCTGTCTTTCTGCCTTTTTCGAAAATTAATGATAAAAAGAAATGGAAAAAAAAAAAAAAAAAAAAAGCAAATTACCGAGAACTAATACAACATGGAAACGTCACCGACCGGTGAGTTAACACAATGACGTAAGATATTTCGTCTCTTAAAATTCAAGAAATATCTATAGATATACAGGTGCTTATATATAACGATCACTAACGCATTTTGACCCTTCGTTCTACGCGTCCTTTTTCGTTTCTACTTTTGAATTCTTTCATAGATAAAAGAGAAAAACTTCTTTATTTCCAATTCGTGAAAAAAAAAAAGAAAATAAAAATAAGAAAAAAGAATTAACAGGACAGACGTAACAAGCAATCAAAAGTAATCGACGTAAGAATGATAAACTTACTTTGATGTCGAATATGACGAAAGTTTACGTTTCGAACTGTACCAGTGAATTGAAGTTATTTCTTTCGAAAATCTAAAAAATGCTTAGCTATATAGCACGAATCCTCACGTGAGCACGTCTCTTCTCGCTGTCACTGAATCAACACCAATATCTTTTCAGCCTTTCCTTAGTAATATTCCACACGTGAACCCGACGAGAGCGAAAGGCAAACAACACGCGAAGACTCGACCGATATTGTATCTAAAAAAAAAATCAGACATCGATTCACACTCGAATTATGTCGATTCTCGAATGATGTAACTTATCGATACGATAGATACATCGTATCTTTCATAAGATGGCGTCGTTGTTCCGGCGCATTGAGTCCCTAGTATAGTAACGATAATTAAATTACATAATCTTTTTATTGTGACTAGATATATATGCGTATATATAACAGAAACTTTTTTTTCAATCGATTGCATATTAATACGTGTGACTTTGTTCGAAAATTTTTGTTTTCTGTTTCTTTTTTTTTTTTCCTTTTTTTTTGTTAAATGACTGGAAGAATGAACGAAAGAAACAAAAAATAATCATTCAAGCCCACGCTGCATTACTAATTTGTGTTCTTATCATGGCGCCACACTGGCGGGACTTTTGAATTTACTCTCCTAGCCTAAAACTTCCTACTTTATCGGCACTAGTATGTTTGACACAGAACAAACGTTTCATTTTATTTTTGTCTAATTTTCGTGTTCTACTTGAATATATAAAGAAAAAGGAATCGAACAGTTATTCGGGTGAAATAATTATTTACTCGCATTGTTGGAAATCGTTCGAATAAAAAAACAACAGAAGAACAATAATATTTTCTAAAATATCGAAATCACTAAAATATTGAATCGCGTTGATATAAAATTAAATTACGAAATATATTGAAAGCTTTATTCAATTTCATTAGATATATAAAGAGGTGATATCGTAATCATATTTTTCTTTTCTTTTCTTTTTAATTTTGAATTATTTTATTTTCTTTGATTAATACCAACTTCATCGTTCACCAATCACGAAGAATATTTTGCATGATTCTCAGGGCTGTATCTCAGAGACGACCCTGATATATCGTAGTTTTCTTATACATCAAATAATTACATTATCAGAAAAATAAACTTGAATCAATTGAAATAATACATTACCAGTTCTTGTATCATATTTATCGTTAACTTCATTTCTAATTTGGAAAATTGTGTGTGTAATTTTTATAGGAAATACAAGTTTTGGAATGTAAAAGAATTAAAAGTCACGCGATAACTTGATTAAAATGTCTAGGAACTTCCGTTCTCGCTAGTCAGCTGATCAATCCTATTCCTGTCTGCTTGATTGTAATCGAAAATATGTCTGGAAAAGAAAAACTTCCAATTTTCCCCTCTCGGGGGTAAGTATATTATGGAATAAATTTTATTATCATTATAGAAAAATTGTTTATTTAAAAACAATCATTTTTATATTGTACTTGTTATAATTTTCTTCTATAATGAGAAATTTTTCTGTCACTTATAAAATGGGTGTAACCCTATTTCAAAATACATTACGCTTTTTAATCTTTAAAAATAAATTTTGAACGAAACGATCTTCCATATTATTAATTTTGTGATAGTCTTTTCTTTACAAGTAATTTTACAAGAATGTCAATTTTTTTTTATATATAACCATAATATATTATATTACAATTGACAGTCGCAAAATAAACATTCGTTAGTATTAACATTTGTTAATTTTGTTAAAATAATAACAACAATGTGATTTAATAAATACATTATTGTATCCATTCAAGTGCACAGATGTTAATGAAATCACGTCTACAAGGTGCACAAAAAGGCCATGGATTACTCAAAAAAAAAGCTGACGCGTTGCAGATGCGTTTTAGAATGATTCTAGGAAAAATTATAGAGGTAAAATGAAATTAAATTATATAATGTATATATTGTACTATATAAAATTATACTATGTACATATTTCATATTATAATATATATTCTATTGCTTTTTTCTAGACAAAAACTCTTATGGGAGAAGTAATGAAAGAAGCTGCCTTTTCTTTAGCCGAAGCAAAATTTGCTACTGGTGACTTTAATCAAGTTGTCCTACAAAATGTCACTAAGGCACAAATTAAGATTCGTTCAAAGAAGGACAATGTCGCTGGTGTTAATCTTCCAGTATTTGAATCGTATCAAGATGGTAGCGATACTTATGAATTAGCTGGATTGGCTAGAGGTGGACAACAATTAACGAAACTAAAGAAAAACTATCAGAAAGCAGTTAAATTATTGGTAGAATTGGCATCTTTACAAACAAGTTTTGTAACCCTAGATGAAGTTATTAAAATTACAAATCGTCGTGTAAATGCCATTGAACATGTTATCATTCCAAGAATCGAAAGAACTCTCGCATATATTATATCTGAATTGGATGAACTTGAAAGAGAAGAATTCTATCGTTTAAAGAAAATTCAAGATAAGAAGAAAATAGCAAAATCGAAGGTATACAAATTTTATACAAAATATAAATAACACGTATACATCCAAGAAAATTATTTATATGACTTTTATAATAAATCTTTTTTCAGTCCGAGGCAGCAAGAGCAAATATGATTGCTTCTGGTAAAGAATCAGAAGCAGCGAATATGTTGGACGAAGGTGACGAGGATTTACTCTTTTAAATTATGTACAGAGTACGTTCGTACATATTTTATTATTAAAAATAATCCATGAAAATAAGTAGAAATACCAGAAAGAGCAAACCTTCGAAATGACACGAAGTGCGATTTCGTAGTTCATTCTTGGTCAATAAGTTGCAACTCTAAAGAGACACAATTTCATTTAATGAAATCTAAAGAAGATAAACGTTAACAATACCATCTCCTTGTTCATAGACCCATGCTAATATTTTAAAAATATATTTATACAGTAAATCTGTATTATGATTGATATGAATGTTATTAATATTTTTTGATTATATATCTAAAAAATCACTTGTACAGAATTTATTATTGTATAATTTGAAATTATTTTAGCAAGATCTAGTATTGTATATCTATTGCTACGTCAGCTTCTACTAGTATCTGTATTTTTTTTTTAAATATTCCAAATACTGTTATTGTTAATAAAGTTGATAAGATATAAAAGTAAATGTAGTTTGTGCATAATTTCATGACGAGAAGAATGGCCAATTTGATAGTTTCTTCGTCAAATATTCGGTAATATTTTATCATTAATAAAAAATATACATGTCAATACTATTTACCATCGCTAACGTTTATTACATTATATTCTTCCAACCCTCCTACGACCTCTTTAAATTCCATTAATTACAACGAGTACTAAAGATAATTTAGCACCCTTATTAACCTTAATTAATTCTTCGATAAAAAGACGAATACAAATTTATTTATTAATAAATCGTTAAGCGAAAAGCATGCGCATGAACATGATTTTAGATAGCTGTGAATTAATATCCTTTAAACTGTATAGAAAAAAAAAAAAAGAAAAGAAAAAAAGAAAAGTTAAATTATCGATTTTCCTTCTTGTAGAGAATTTGACCCTTTGGTAATAAAGACGTCATTGCCTAGCTATTGTTTAATAATAATCGTAGGGAAGTGAACTTTCTTGAACTGGGTCAATCAATATATGAACCTCTTTTTCTTTCTCTCTCTTTCTCTCTCTCTCTCTCCTCATACGATACAACCCTCTTTAGTTACGGAGATGCGCGTGTGAAAATTCCTTTCAGTGCGCGTAAAATTTGTTCTCCGCCCAGCTCAAAGATGTCTGATAATTTAACAATCGCTGAGATTCCAGAGGATCGTTTCGCCGATGCAATTAATCATTTGAAATGGAACTTCTTCGCGGATGAACCATTGAATCATGCTATTGGATTATGCAAAAAAGGAGAATCTCATTTCGAACTCGAGAGACATTGTCTATTGACTTTGAAGCAGGGATACTCCAGAATGCTAGTGACCGAAAATGGAACTGTAAGTTTATTCTCTATGACGATTGACTACACTCGAAGCAAATCATTCTATTCCGTACGTTTGAATGCTCCTATCCTTTCCCGCGGTTTTTTTTTTCTTTTCTTTAAATTACCCCTTGTAAATTTTAACAGAAATATTTCTCTCTCGATTGATTTACACGTTTGCGAAATTATTCGAAAGATTTTTCTTTAGAGATAAGATTGTCGAAAAGAAAATAAAGAAAAACATTTTTAATAACAGATAGCAGGTATGGCTCTAAATGGTGTCTTGAACGAGGAGGAAAGGGATGAAGCCAGTCGACGACTTGAGGAGATAGATGACAAACAATTTAAAAAGATTTTCGGACAGCTCTATAAAGTTAACAAAAAGGTCAATCTATTTTGGAAATACAACGTGCAGGAATTATTCGAATGTCGTATTTTAAGCGTCGACGAAAATTTTCGCGGGAAAGGCTTGGCAAATGTCTTGATGTCGGATAGTCTTGAAGTTGCAAGGAAAGCTGGTTTCAAGGTAACGATTGAGATAACATATACTTGAAACGTTTTATGAAAAATATAAAGCATTATGAATGTCAAATGGAATGAATGTTAAGTGCTTGTGTGTAAACGCATGACTTGATGTCGTTAAGTGTTTATTTATAATTGAACTATTATTTTAAACGACCCGCGATCCGTCATTTACCACGTAATTAAAAACGACGATAATAATATATCGATATATAGACTTTTACTATGTTCATTTAGCACATATATATTTGTACGTGTGCCTCGACACGATATCTTTTATGAAGTACACAATTTTTTTTTTGTTTCAGCATGTACTTCACTTAATATGCATGGGATGATTTTCATTTACAAAGGTGTAAATTACAAAATGCACTCTCATTGTTGTCTTTTTCTGGAAGGTATTCTCGTTGTATACGATTTCAATGAATATTTGAATTTCTTATCAAACGAATTATTTCTATTTACATTCGCAGGTATTTAAAGCCGATGCAACTGGTATGTATTCTCAAAAAGTTTGTTTAAAGCATGGCTTTCAAGTCGAAGCAGAGATTCCTTACACGGATCTTCCGGAGAACATCAGACCGGAACCACCTCATCAAGCAGTAAAACTGATGGTAAAACTGTTGCATTAGACAGGTATATTATCCTATGTAAAGTATATGTATCGTTGTGACAATAACAGTTCTCTAATATACTTGTTGATGACGTAAAAAGATGCATATATGTCTATACAATAATTAAATGTGGAAAAGCTGGAGCACGCATTTTGCTTAGAACGTATAAATCAATAATCCAAAAAATCATTTACTGGCCCTGGTCTATGTGTTCCAAGCAAAGTTATAAAATTCTGAGCTCAACAATTCTAATAACAACTATTGACGATCGTTTTTACATATTGTTGATTCAGGAAAGTTAAAAAAATTATTGATTCTAATTCTGCTTAACAAAGGGGTTGCGTATGTAAAATGTCTATATATATATATACATATATATATATATATACATATATAATAAAATATCTATATATGAATTCGTTAAATATTATAAGAGATTATATCATAATGATGTGTACATCACTAAAGACAATAGTCTGATGGAAAGTTATAATATATAAGCATATAATGAAAAATTATTTGTTTTCTAATGGCAATATACGAAAACGAAAGAGACAGTATATAACGTTTAACGTGTTTCAAAAAACAAACTTACGTTTTCGTTGCAACCGTTGGTAAAGCACGAGACACAGAAAGTTTACATGATCTGTACATTTTATCTCTCGAACAAAACGAAAAATTTAATGTACAGTAAGATATACGAATATAAATACGAATTACAAGATGACGGGTCCATTCGCAAATAATTATACAAATTATGAGAAATAGTATTTTTGTCGGTGTCACGTGTTATGAGAAATGTATACATTATTTTGTAAGAATATCCGCCAAATAAAGTTTATAATAATTTATATCGTATAATGTATCTTTAGAACAAACTTTTTATTTCATTCTACATAACATATGGGTGACTTTAAGCAAAAAACTGCAAATTATAATGTTTATTTTAATTTAAATAATAATTACATTTTTACAAAATGTAAATTAATTACAGTTGATAAAGCATATAGCTACATGTACCAATAATACAATATTTCATTTACATAGCTGTGAATCATATGATTGAATAATTTTGATGTTTTGAATCACATTTAAAAATTAACTTGTGGTCTAAAGTGCTGTTGTAACTTGTTTGCTTTCAAATTTAATTTTAAAGTATATTTAGCTTGTATTCTTTGCATAAATTTAATATCTCTAGCTTTTTTAACAGCTATTTCCTTCTTTGTATCGATCCATCCTAAAGCTTTATATTGTGATATTATATTACGTAATTTATCGTTTTTAGATATAGCAACGGTTCTATTTGGATTTAAACTTTGTTTATAATATCTCATTAAAGATCGATGACCAATCACATTACCAGATGGTAAAACTAGTTGATAATCAGTATCATCTAGTTCAGGTATTTCAACTTCTGCATCTGGATCTGATGTTTCTACATCAGGATAACTGGAAGAGTAGTCATAAAACTGTGCATATTCTACAAGTGCATCACCCTCATGCAACATTTTACAATGACCTTTGTCGATCATATGTGCCTTGACTGATTCGACGCTTTGAAATGCTTTTCCTGTTTAAACAATATTTATTTTAATACTTAATCAAATAAAATAAATTTTATAATTATCAAATGAACAGATACACTTACCGGAATCATTACACCAAATGCACATATAGTTAGCATATATTTTTTCTCCTAAATAAGTAAGCAAACCTTTGATATCTATACAATATTCTGGATCAGGTATAAAAAAGGAATGTGCCATTGTCATATGTCTCAAGTTTCGTACTATGGATCGACTGTGATTTTTACAAAACAAACAATTGTTATTCTTGATAGGATTATCTGTATCTTCAATCCATTCATCAGAATCTACAGATTCAACATCAGAATCAATATCCATATCGTCTACAGTTCTTTGACTATGATTACCAATTTCAGCTGTTTTAACAGTTGTAGCATTTGAGATAGAAGATATTACAGAAGCTGATAAAGCTGAATCATCTACCGTACTCTCATCTTCGGATCCAGAATAAGGTATATCTAATTTTAATAACTTCTCTCTATGTTTCTTAGATGATAAATGATTTACATATTGATTTTTGGTACTGAATGTTTTACCGCACACTCCACAATACATATTTTCTTCTAGTGACTTATCATTTTGGTTACGTTGGGCAATAACCCTTTTTTGAAAATCTTCTACCGTAACAGGTGGCAAATCTGCTACTTTTCTTTTTAAATTATATCTATGCCAATCGGATTTATAATGTTGTCTTTGGATCTCGAGATCTTTAAAAGCCACACGGCAGGTTATACATGTGAACGGCAAACTCATGTTTTCTATTTCCTATATATATATATAAAAATATAATTCAAAAATTGTTTGACTTAAATTATAACTTAGAATCTAAAGTTAAAATATAACTTGAATATTACGACAAACTTATACTATAACGTTTTTGCAATTTTATTAATTTTTTAAATATATTATACAAAATGGCAGAGAACCATTATAAAAACTAAATTCTTTATACGTATCTGCGTAAGGCCAGTAAACATTACAAATACTAAGCTTTATTGTGAGGGACAATATTTCAAGATATTTCACAATTATATGAAAAGATGTATAATTACCGTCTCGTATGCAGTAGTTGCTTATCAATTAACACTGAAGTTAGAATAATATGCAAATCTTTTTTCCACTTCTCTTTTTAATTATATTCTATGGTGTATTAACAATACCAACAACAAATTATTCATAAATTTCAACTCTTCTGCAAATTTAATGTTCTTACGGCGACGATTACAATATGCGTAGCGGCATCAGAGGAAGGCGCACAAGCATATCATTGTATATACACCATACATATATATTCTGTTATATATATATTATTATTTCTATATCGACAATCAGGGCCGTAACAAGTCGAACTTTAAGGCTGTTTCATAACAGCCAATAAGTTTACAAGGATTTACATAAAAAAATTTTCTTAGTTACACACGAGTCACAAGCCTTTAAGCAATTAAAAGCCTTAAAGAACAAATTTTAAGGATTCTTTGCGCAATGTTCTTTTATCTCTATTAAAAAATTTTATTGATTCTGCCATAATATTTTTCTTTCTATTTAAAAAAAAAAATAATTACGATTAATGATAAAATTTCCAAAAGAATTAAAAAAAAAGAAATGAAAAAAGAAAAAAAAAAGAAAAGATACCTTTCGAAGAAAATAACGATAAATATCGATGCAATTGCGAAAGAAATAAAAAGAAAAAAAAAAAACATATAAAGTTACGGAACCGGATAAGGAAAAATCGAAATCTCAAGAGTGTTTCTTAAATCCTATTGGATAAAAGAAGAAAGAGAGAGAGAAAGAAAGAGAGAAAGGGAAAATAATCGAAGAATTGGAACAATACGAAATGCCAATACTAAAAAAGAACTAGAAAAAAACTAAGGAGAAGGCCAATGGCAGAACAACGAAAACGAGCATGGCTGTGTTGAGTGGGTGTGTGAGATAGAGTGGGGAAAGGAGAGTTAAATGGTATATCGCCAGGGGGTGTCAAGGGTCGAGCGACGGTCCTGGAATTGCTCGAAGCTCGCAGTTGTATTCAGGCAGTAGTCGCCTAGTAAGTCGGAGCGTTTTTTTCAAAGGAACACGTTGCAAAGAAACATACAAGAGAAGGAACGCGATATATAATATAATAGATAAAGAAGAAAGATAGCGTGAATCTCAGCGTGTTTATAAGCGTTAGAGAATTACGAAGAGGTTACCATCCACCGAAAGAGAAAGAGAAGAGAGAGAGAAAGAGTGGGAGAGAGAGAGAAAGAAAGAAAGAAAAAAAGAGAGAGATAAAGATAGAGAAAAAGAGAGAGAGAGAAAGAAAGAGAGAAAGAAAGAAAGAAAGATAGAACTTATTCGAGCTGCATAAAAATTTGCGTTTCTCGTGGCAAATAAAAATCCGATATAAGTTTTTCGTAGGAAAAGTTATCTAGAAAGGAGTCACGGTGATAGTGAGCAACACGCCCTGATCGGATACGAGCGACGAGTGCTCGTCGAGAGTATATAAAAAAAAAAGAAGTTGAGAAAGAGGAGAACGACGACATTCTTGCGACGGTTCACGATCGTTGAGGAAGAAAGAAGTACTAACATTCTACGAGACATAACGACAAAGCTGGTGTACCCTTCGTTAGGGCAATCCATCTGTCTCGACGCTCAACGTCGCTGCGACTCATATTTTCACGCTAGAAGGCGGCCGTCCAGCAGGGCGATACCATTTTATATGACTTTTCTTCGACGACAAGGTAAGGATCTTCTTTTTTATTTATTTATTTAATTATTTATTCGTTCGTTATTTTCTTTATGCGAGATGGAGAAAGGCACGCACACGCACACACACCGTTTTTCTCCTTATCGAGTTTTCCCTTCCCCTTTATCCCCACCAATCCTCCCGCTCTCTAACCTTCTCGCCTATCTCTCTCTTTCTCTTTCTCTCTTTCTTTCTCCCGTCCTCTCGTCGAATGCTAATTTTAGCGATCAGCCATTTTGGAGACGAGAACGTGCACCGATTTGCGAGACTCTTGCCTTTACGCGGAAATCGATGTTGCTTTTCTCATTCTTTATCTTTTTAAAAGTACTCTTCCCTCTCTCTCTCTCTCTCTCTCTCTCTCTCTCTCTCTCTCTCTTTCTCTCTCTCTTTCTCTCTCTCTTTCTCTCTCTTTCTCTCTCTCTTTCTCTCTCTCTTTCCCTCTTTCTCTCTCTCTTCTAACTCTCATCATCGTTCATTCTCGTGCTCTATTTCCCTGTATCTCTCTTTCTAGCACACACTAGTTAATCGCTTCTTCCTCTTCGTATATCAAAGATTTCTTCTCCTTCCTCTTTCATTCTCCTTCTTCTTCTTCTTTTTAATCTTCTTCGTCTTCTTACGTACTCACTTACTTACGTATAATAAGAAAAGATCATCGACGAGATCCGCTTTCGACTTTTGACGTAACACCTCTATATTTTTCTCATCGTCTCACGGTATATACATGCGTATGTATATACCGTACATATATATTTCCTACCGGAAACATCCGCCTCATGCTTTTATAACCACGTATTTTATCAACGATCATTCCATTATAATAAAAATGACGAATATTATCTTAATAAACGTTATCATCGTATTAAGTTTTAGTTTTCGTTCGCTATATACTAACATTCAGTATCATCTTTGAAATCAACGTTAATATCTATTACTTAACGCACAATGAAGAAACGGTAAATAATTTTGAGGTTACAAAAATTATATTTATGAATTTATCAACGATCTTATAGGTTTTTTTTTTTTTTTTTTTTTTATTACGTACATTGCTTTCTTTTTTGTCTCTCTCTATTTCTATCTCTATCTCCATCTCTATCTCTATCTCTATTATTATTATTATTTTTTTTTTTTTATATATAAAATATTTTGTTTCGTTAGAGGTTAGAAAGTATCGATTGTATTCCAATCAAAAGTCCAAACCAACGATTATTATCGAACGTGATACGATATGATGATGAGGGGAAGATGTCGAATCACGAACACAACGATCATAATTAGCAGTTTGTATAACCAAAGAAATTGCTTCGTCATTTTTATTACGGAACAAGGAAAATCAAATCCGTAACGTGAACTAATGGCGATCCATTCCGAAGCCATTATTGGTGGAGATTAAAGATTCTACTGTTTTAAATTCATTCTTGTGAAAGGCTTAAAAAGCATACTATTAAATTTTCATTATTTTTATCGATGCACGACGTTGTATTTAAGTATTTACATATATTACCTTTAGTATATATGTAAATTATATGCTATTATTTTTGTCAATTTTTCTAATTCCATGGCGAAAGAGAAATGTTTACAGAACGAAGGTCATTTTGTCAGTATATTCAGTAAATTTGGTATTTATTAGTAATTATTATCGTTTCGAAGCCAGACAATTACATTTTGAGTACGTAATCGATAAGACAAAAGCGTTGTTAATAAAATTTTTCATTTTGAGAAATCATCGACATCGTTCTATCGCTAAATACATTAGGTCACTGTAAATTATTTCAATTTAAATTTGAGAACAAAGCGAACGTTGTATACGAATTTTTATAGATAGGTGTATCTACGTTTGATTATTATCGATTCAAGGTCTTATATAATCATATTTTTTTCCTCGGTTTTTTTTTGTATATATGTTATCGATAAGAAAATGACGATGTTAATAAATATTCAATTTTCCACTTTATTTGATGCCGTTCTATCAGTAAATAAGTTAGGTCACTTCTAAACAATTTCAATGTTTAGAAGTGACCTAACTTTGAAATTTAATTTGAAATTCGAAAATACTCATAAACGTATTAAAGCGTTTCTATCTCTCGAACACCTGCTATAATCTTTTCAGATTTCATTAAAATAATTCGAATTTGATCGTAGAACGTTTCTAACTTATTTTAACATAACTCGTTCTTGTTCTCGTACGCGTTCGATCGAGATTGTACAAATATTATTTGTACAATATAATATATACAAAGCTGTTTGATATTGAGTCTGTTGTATTTGTTTACTCTGAATAATAATTTATCTATATCGTACGATTCCAATATAAATTAATGGTAATACGTCATTTAACATTTTCAAATACATAGTAATATCTTATTTAATTTTTATTATATATATATGCAAACATGCAATTCACATGTTTTCGATAAGGTTAGAATTTTTTTAATCTTACAATTACATAAATAGCTAGAGAGAGTTATTTACCCGAGAATATGTAAACTCACTTTCGATATTTAAGTATGTACATCGTATACATTATTAAGTACATAGGGATGCATGTACAACGAAATTCTCTTGAAGGAAATTAGAAAGGAAATGTTTCTGCATCTTCGTATGTATAATAATTTCGAAATGACTTTACGAATCCATACGAATACGGTGAGAACACGTTACAAAGTCACATGTGTAGAAATATGAAAACAGTCGAATTGGAAAGTTTGGCCGGCAAACCATTCTCGTTATATCGTTCCAATGCAAATACACTTACATTAGGTGAACATCCCTATACTCAATGTGCTTGTGGTTACAGAGAAGAGAAAATAGAGTTATGCATATGAGTAATGGTACTTATTTCTGGAACTGCGCTTATGCTATAATAACGCTATACCAAAAGATGAGGAGAATATTTTAACAGAGTATCCTATTTTAATCAATTCAATATGAATATAAATATCGTTCAAAATTCAAGAGTTGAGATCTTTTCTATTATATAGTGATTATTTTGATATTATATATTTTTCTATTTTCAATATTTCTTATATTCAAAATTATCTATATATAAATATTTAAATTATATACAATATATATATAAATGTGTCCTAGTAAATTATCAGTAAAAAGACAATAACAAATCCAACATAACACAATTCAAATACTGGAAGGTCAGATAACAGGAAAGATCTATAGATTATTAACAGTAGTTCAAAGGAAAAAAAAATTTATATATAATAACAGTTTCAACATTAATTAAATATTGGAAGGTCAATTAACAAGAAAGATCTACAAATTGTTATGTATATATATATATATAAACATCATAGAATATTCACTCGAAATCATAAACATGTAATTTACCTGAATCCGAACATATTTTTATTGTCAATGTAATTTCAATATTAACGTTAACCTCTAACGATTTAAGCAGAATAGCGCTATATATGTATGTCTAATCTTCGATAAACTTTATTACAATTAATGCAATCTATAATTAAATGAAGAATTGGTTTCTATTACGATTTCTTTAGAAAAGGGAAATCTCGATATGTCTAAAAACTCAATCAAACTATGTAACGTTCCTAATATGATAAAAGACTAGAAGAACGAGCTGACAAAACAGCTATATATGTGTATATGAACTTTCACTCCCCGACTCGGATTATTTTTTCTTTTCATTTTTTCTCCTTCCCTTTCTCTCTCTTTCTCTCTCTTTCTTTCTCTTTCTTTCTTTTCTTTTTCTCTTTTCATTATCTGTAACATAAGATGGCCTGCTTTGACCCTTAAGTTTGCGTAGAGACCATTGATAGCGATGCAAAATAATACTCTTCGATCGATACGGCAGTGATTCTCAAACGAGAATTTTGAAGAAGAAATTTTACAAAAGAAAAAGAAAAAAGAAAAAGAAACGAAGTTTCGCTTCAAGCTAATTTCATTATGAACATGAAAATATGGAAAAACTTCATTACTTCGACTATAAAATGAACGTTCTTCTTATACGAAACATTTATGAAAGAATACGATCAATTTGGTTTATTATATAATATAAACATGTAAATTAATTAATATCTAGTTTCGGTGTTCACTAATGAAAATAAGAGGGGGAAAAAGAAAAGAGAGAAAGAGAGAGAAAGATATATATATATATATAGAGGAGAGAGAGAGAGAGAGAGAGAGAGAGAGAGAGAGAGAGAGAGAGAGAGAGAGAGATATGTTTCAAAGTCTGTTGAATATCAGTGAAAACAAACTTTCCGTTCAGATTTTTTGGCGAAAATATGTTAAAAACTAAATACATCAAAGATAAATTCTTGACTTGATTGTCTCTATATCTAAACATTGGTATGTGTATGCGAATGAATAGATATATGTATATACATACGAAGTAATCATTGTGTTTAAAGTAATGAAGAATTGCGAATAATGATATTGTGTTGTACTAATATTTCGATAGACATCATCATCGGTTAATGATGACAAAGATATACAGGAAGTTTTGTAAAACTTCGCTGCATTATATTAATGCTGTTATTGTTAAATAAGCGACGTATACCTTCTCGTACAAACGATTAAATATTAGATATTCTGAATATATTTCAACCTTTAATTAACAAAACTATATAGATTGAAGAAGTTTGTTTTTAAAAGTCTGGTCGTCCACGCATACACAACTAAAGAAATAAACGTGACTATCGTTAAAATAATTAGCATATCATTGCATAAATTTTGTTCCTATAATAACGAAGAGAGGGTTCAACGTCGTATCAATTCCTTCGACCGGAAAGATAAATATACGTTCGTTGATCGAAAGCCGCATGTATATTCATACATAGAAACAAAATCAGCTTGAACAGCTGATGCAATAATGTACGTACTTACATTCGTTAGTTTTTGTCAAGTTCGAACGGAAGTATGTTATCTCAATTTATAAATAAAAAAGAAATTCTCGATAATTTTTCAATATCTATATTTAATATCAATATCTTCTTAGTCTTTTATTTATTCGTTTATTTATTTATTTTTCTTTAGAAAGAAACAAAAAGACCGTTATTCTCCGTTTATTTACACGGGTTATTAATTAGAAATTTGATGAATAAATATTCAACAAGTAAGAAAGAGATGTGTGTGCGTGTGTGTGTTTCATTGATTTTTCGAGTAGATAACGAATTCAAATTTATGATCGACGTTAAAAAAGAGAAGAATAATACAATGACCTATAAAATCTTGGTCTTTTCTTTTTTTTTTTTCTTTTTTCTTTTTTCTTTTTTTTTTCGCTTGAAAAAGACATAGTGTTATTATTTAAAAAACAAGACGAAAAAGGAAAAGAATACATGATTTTACACGACTTGCGAGGTTACTTTCTCCGAATTCATTGCAAACCTTATGCGCGCAAGTATGTCAGCCTTTCGAATATCGTTGCGAACGAGTTTCATTGTGCATTTGTCGTAGATTTATCAGTAAATGAACATACATAGCGGAGAATCCAAACGACTACGAAATACATATATATGTATATCTGATTTCTAACTATAAATTTTCGCTTCTCATTCTCACGCAAATTTTTTCGAAATCAAAGGGTGTATTATAAAGGAACGAGTTAATCATTCTCAATTTTTTGTTTTTAAGAAAATCTACAATATTTTTCGGCATAAAAATCATATAAACAATAGCCACTATTATAATATTTATAAAACGACAAGAGAGTAAATTATTGGACCAATGAATAATTTCAGAATTTGCAGTATTTTACATTTAAATAAAATAATGACAACATTTAAATAAATAACATTAATATAACGGCAATAGTGAATTATTGTATATTGGACAATTAATCATTTCTAAATTTTCAATAATTTATATCTAAATAAATAGCACTAGTATAACGACAATAATAAATGATAAGACCAATTAATAATATCAAAATTATTATTATATATCTAAATAAAACAACAACAAGAATATATGAATAAACAGTATTAATATAAGAACCAATTTTCATTAAATAGATTGTGGTTATTATTTAAATGTGAACTTTTGTTTAAATATTTTAAAAATTCCGATAATATTTATTGGTTAATCTTTTATATTTTATACATACACAGACACATATGTAAAGATATTTACTATTTGTTGCAAAGAGAAAAATGTCCTAAAATTGTCGTTGCATACATTACACGTGCAATAGGACTGGTGCAAAATATCGAACGGTGGTACATAGCTTTGAGCATAATCGTCTTGCGCACCTGCGTTTACCTTGAACTTTGCTGCATCCGTTCCGGTTCCTCCTCTATCATACTGAAACAGCCAGGGGCACATGAGAATTATATTATAGCGTTAAGTGTAACACCACAGATAAGAATAACATTTGCATCGCCTTTATAAAATGTACAGATGATAAATTTGTATTAACTATGTATTTACATATTTATGTATTTTATGTATGTGCGAAAGTATTTCTTTTTCTTTATAAATAAAATAAAAATTCATTCGCGGCGCAAGTAACAATGATAGTTCGTTAGCGAGAAAATTATAATTAACATTTATTCGATTCAATTTCAATTTATAGTTAAGTTCGACACGTGATAAAACGTTATCATCTACCGAGAGTGATTTAAATGCCTGGATGATAAAGTTCCACCCACTCGAATACGCTTGTTATTATTTTACCCTCAAAGCTTCTCTCTAACATAAAAATATCAAGCAATTATCCCAAGAGATAATTATATACAAGTGATCTATTTTCATCATCAGGAAATTCGTGCCTATTATACTTAAAGAGATTAAAATCTTCTTTGTTTTTTTATGATTAGAAACATATGATTAGATAAAATAAAAAATAGTGACATACCATCTAACGTCATGTAAAAGATAAAAAATATTTATCTATCTAAACAAAGCGAAGGGGAAAGGAGGAGACAGGGAGAGAGAGAGAGAGAACTCTTCTTCGAAATCGAATAAAAAGAAGAGTAAATAAGTGCCATCATTCATGCGTCGCTAACGACATCGATCGGGGACACTTAACCTCGGCGAATGCTAACAACCCCATTCTCGTGGCCGACATAACTATTTTTTTTCTCTCTTTTCCTTTTTGTAGTTTAATATACACTCTTCGAATTTCTATTACGTTCGCCTATACCCGAGTTTTTGATACTTGACAATGAGAAATGATCAACGTTCTTCTTTTTCTTTTTCTCTCTTTCTCATTCTTATGGAGAGAGTATATGAAGTATACTTGAAGCATACTTTATGAGATGATCTTCAAGGAAACGACCTTGCCTGAAGGCAGGCTGATCTTTCGTTAGAAAAAGTCAATTCGGTATGCTTCTTCTTCTAATCTCAACAATTCTATGTTTCTCTATGTTCGAACATAGAAAGAGAGAGAGAGAGAGAGAGAGAGAGAGAGAGAGAGAGAGAGAGAGAGAGAGAGAGAGAGAGAGAGAGAGAGAGAGAGAGAGAATGAATGTGCGTGTGTATGTGTATGTGTATGAGGACGGCGTTGGCCGATCGGTCGTCGCGGTGCTCGATCAATATGCTCCGTTTTCCCGCATCGAGGACGCCTGCGCGGCCATCGGAGCCGAGCCGCAAGGTAGGCCGATCCGGGAGCCGAGAGAGCCACGAGTACGCACGACAACGGTGATTCGAGTTACGGTCAGGAGCTAGAACAAGCTAGAGAGTTAGACAAGCGAGTAGCAGTACCAGCACTAGCAACAGTAACAACAGCAGGAGAAACAGCAGCAACAGCAGCAGCAACAGAACAATACTAATAACAAGCAGTAACAACAGCAACAACGTAGACAAAACAATTATAATACGGGATTGTATCCTCCGCACGTACGGTGTGTGTATGTGCGTGTGCGAGTGTGTTGAGAAGAGGTTTAGCACCAGGCACCATCGTCGGTACATTAATAACTTCGTCGAAGTTGAAACGTCGACGATTGTCAACGATTGTTCAATAGAAAAAAGACGCAAGACGTCCTTTTTCTGATTATTTATCTTTCTCTCTCTCTCTCATCTCTTTCTCTCTCTCTCTCTCTCCCTCTCTCTCTTTCTCTCTTTCTCTTTTTCTTTCTATTTCTCTTCTCTCTCTCTCTCTCTCTCTTTCAATCTCTTTCTCTTTCTTTCTCTTTTTATGTTACCCCTTTTCTTTCTCTCTCTCTCTATCTTTCTCAATCTTTTTTTATTCTGATCCACTCCGTGAATCTTACTTTCGCGTTTGGAAAACGCAAATATCCTAATCGTTGGTTAAACGTCGAGCCGGGTCCAACAGCGATCGAGATCGCATCCTCACCAACGGCAGCAACAGCAACTGTCGCAAATCACGACTTATGCGTCTATACCGAGCAGGTAACTTCTTCGATCTCGAATCCACCATCGTCGACCCCAATAACATAGCACTCAGTTGTTTCTCATGCCTCCTACTTTGCTACTTCTCTCTCTCTCTCTCTTTCTCTCTCTCTCTCTCTCTCTCTCTCTCTCTCACTCTCTCTCTCTCTCTCTGTATTTTCATGTATATGTATCGTTCTTCGATCGAAGCAACCATCTTTCCCCTCCTCTTCTTCCTCTTCCTCTTCTTCCTCCTCTTCCTTCTCCTTCTCCTTCTTCTTCTCCTTCTTCTTCTCCTTCTCCTTCTCCTTCAAAGTACATACTTATTTGGCCTGCCATTGAATTTTGTTATCCAAGAATTTCAAAGGATCTTGGTTGGAAGGGATCGATTGATGTTAACAGCATCCTCATGATGATTCCTCAGATGATAGACGATTATGTCGTTCCTATGATATCGATCTAAGGAATAGCACGTTGATGTAAACTCTGTTTCTTCCGTATTTCGATAATGTGAATATTATAGTAGATATAATCTGAAATAGCAAATATTCAAATAAAATGGTATCTTCTTTTTCTTTCATCTTTAAACAAATTAATTCTTTTTTCTTTTTTATCTATATTTCTTTCTTTATTCTTTATATATATTTATATATATTTATGTATGTATGTATGTATGTATATATATATATATTATATATATAAAATAAGGCATGCTTTGAAATCTTTTGTATTATTTAATTAGCAAATAATATCTTTAATAAAAATAACGAATTTATCGTTCGTTCGATTAACGTCGAGAACGTCGTAATTGCATATGATCGATCGATATAAAATAGCGACTCCTCCGATCATTGTCCTTATCGCGTTTGCACGAGAGACCTATCTGAGAAGTTATAAGTACTATTGTTTGATGTTTTAAATTATTATCTTCGAGATGATAAAATTACATTTAAACTTTTATTATTATTCTTTTTCTTCTTATTATTATTATTATAATTTTTATAATAAAATTATAACGAAAGCAAAGCAACTACATACAAGTCAATAAAATCCATTCAGTATATATTTTAAGAACATTCGAATTAACAGAAAAACCAAAAATACACGAAATATGTATATACATAAATATATGCAATCGATACGCGTGTATACGTATGAACGATCCTTTAGAAACAAGATAAATCTTTCGATCATTGGTTACGACCAAATTACATTCGTCTGTTATAATTTCATTTGTTCTTCTTTCCCAATAAACATGAAGTTCAGTTTATTACGTATTTCTCATCCGTCTCCTTCGAATCTTTCTTCGGTAATCGACCAATTTCATTAACGGACGCGTCCGCGTTTGATCTTTGCTATGATGATCCTGGCATGGCCTGCGTTTCTTGGGAATCATTCAGATAATCGTTAATGAGTCGATTAATAAATGAGTCAAACAGTGATTATTTATTGTCCCAAAATCCAAAACGAACATATCCGTAAAGACTAAAGAAAATAAAAGAAAAAAAAAATGAATGAATCATGAAAATCTTAACCGATGTTTCATTGCCCGAGAACTTTTAGCAGACCCTCATTTACAAGTCATCGAGACGAATGGACAAAGGATACTATTGAAAAGAAAAAAAGCTGCTTAACACACTTTCATTTATACCTCATTAATACGCTTGTTTAAGTAAAATAGAAAAATCCTGTTTAGGTATTCATAAAACGATCTGATATGTCATTGAATGATGCGACACTTTGATTCATTTCTTCTTTGACATAAGCTGATTAGAAAGCCAGGTATTTTATTATTGACTTTTTCCTTTTTAATTTAGATCTAAAAGTAACGAATAAAAGGAGCGTATATTTTAATATTATTAAAAGGGAAAGAATATGTGACGATTGATCATTCGTTTAAAGGATGTTTTTTTATTTTCACAGAAACATCCAGGATATCATCCAGAGAGAAAGGATCGGTGTACAGGAAAGGCGGCGGTAGTAGGACATCGTCCAAACGGTTTACAAACGGCAGCACCATCTCGTTCGTTCGGTGCAATCCTTTGGTAGGATCAAGCGGTGAATCGATCGCACCAACCTGGTTCCCAGGGATTCTTAGAGGCACGAGAAACGGACAGGCAGCGTGTATGATCATTGAAGAATATCCCCCTCTGCCCATCAAACCGAGGCAAAATCCGCATCAAGATATCACCCAACGATTTTTAAATCATCTGGTCCTGCCTAAACACAGGACCTCAAAATTTTCCAGGTTTGTAGAAAGAAACAGAGAAACAGAGAAAGAGGGGGGGTTGGGAGGGAAGAATACAATTTGTAAACTTTTTGTTATAGTATGAATATAGATATCACATTGTAACATTGATTTTAATTTGACAGTAATAGGCATCGGAAGCTACAACCGTTCAGAGAAACGTGACTATTGTCAGCGGGTAGAGCGGCATACCTTACCGCGGACAACGAAAACCATCCTGACTCGACACGTTACGAGCTACCATCGGGTAGCAATTGCTTGGCAACGTCGCTACACAGCAATCAAACTGCCGCTGGGAAACGTGAGAAGGAGGAGATCTAGAAGAACAAGGACGAAGACGTTACCCACTTGAACTTGAAAAGAGGGGCTAAAAGATTAAAGATAATCCATCCGAGAGTGATTCTAAAAAGGGGCCGTTTGAACGATCTAGGTTTGTAGATCAAGCTTTTATCACGATTCACCGTAACGTATTCACAACGACGGCTCATAGGAGGTTACTTCCATTGGGGAGGTTTCTGAAGCTTTTACTGCACAGGAAAACAGAACATCTATCAGAATGGGGAGCGTTAACGTTAATCGTAACGTCAGTGATGCGTTTTATCGTTATAAAATGCCCCGAATTCAAGCCAAAGTTGAGGGTAAAGGTAATGGCATAAAAACCGTCGTGGTCAACATGGTCGACGTTGCCAAAGCTATTGGAAGACCTGCTACTTATCCGACCAAATACTTTGGATGCGAACTTGGCGCGCAAACTCAATTCGATTTTAAAAATGAAAGATTCATAGTAAACGGCTCTCATGATGCTACCAAACTGCAAGATCTGTTAGACGGATTCATCAGAAAATATGTACTCTGTCCAGCTTGCGACAATCCGGAAACCGAACTGATGGTCAGTTCCAAAAAGGGAACCATCTCGCAAAGATGCAAAGCCTGCGGTCATCACGGCTTACTCGAAAGCAATCATAAACTTAACACTTACATCTTGAAAAATCCGCCCAGTTTGAATCCCGCGGTCCAAGGCAGCTCGCTCACTGAAGGGAAACGTGGGAAACGTTCGAAACGTACCAATGGTGAAACCGCTGCTACTACCAATGGTGATCGATCAGGATCTCCGGAAAACGAGACCAATTCTACGGACATCGTGGTTGAGGTTCCGGAAAAGATTGCTGATAACGAACAAGATGATGATAAGTGGGCCGTCGATGTATCAGAGGAAGCGGTTAGAGCTCGTCTTCAAGATTTGACTGATGGGGCAAAAGGGATGACGATTAGCGATGATCTTGATAAGACTGAAAAAGAAAGAATGGATATGTTTTACAAACTAGTTAAATGTCGTCGCGATGCTGGACAATTGGATAATCATAAAGAATTAATTACGGAAGCTGAACGCTTAGAGATCAAAACTAAAGCACCTTTAATTCTGGCAGAATTACTTTTCGATCAGTCGATAGCTTCTCAGGCCAAGAAGTACCGTGTATTGCTACTTCGTTTTACCCATGATGATATTAAAGCGCAGAAGTATTTGATCAGAGGAATCGAGCAAGTGATAGCTCTGCACAAAGATGCTCTGATGCCAAAAGTTCCTGGTATTCTGAAGGTATTATTTAATTTAAATTGATTAACGTTCTTATCAAAAACCATATTTAATATTATTAATAATTCTTTTAAAAACAATAATTTTCATTTTTTCTTCTTTTTTCTTTTCTTTTTCTTTCTTTTTTTTTCCTTCGGTATATATATCGTACATTTGGAAAATCATTTCCTCATTTTGATTTGTTTTATCCAATTAAATGATGTTAAATCAGAGAAGATTTAAGATATGTCTAAAAAAAAAAATTTGTATTATCACGTAAAAAATGATGATCTCAGTTAATACAGTTTTATTGTTTGTTTTTTAGCTTTTCTATGATGCCGATATATTAGAAGAGAAAGCTTTGTTGGAATGGTCAAGCAAAGTTAGCAAAAAATATGTGTCGAAAGACTTATCCCAAGAAATACACGATAAAGCAGCTCCGTTTTTAACGTGGTTAAAAGAAGCTGAAGAAGAGGAATCAGAATCTGATGAGGAAGACGACGATTTAGAGGTGATTGATATTAACGATGATATATATTATTTTTTTCGTAACTGTACTTCGATTACGAATGATATATTTATTTCTCAGATTGAATACGATGATCGTGCAAAACAGTCATTTAAACCGCAGCAATCACCACCTGCTTCAACGAAACCTGTTGAAAATGATTCTGACGAAGAGGGTGATTTCGATATCGATGCCATTTAAAAAGAAAAATATGCTTTGTTGTCGGACATGGGAGTGTGAAAAAAAAGAGTATATGTCTGATATGAATAATCATTTTCTGTAGGATACAAAGAGTCGCGATTCAATGCAATGTCAGATCCTGTATAGAATTTTCTTAATTTAGGCCAAACAAGCAGTTACAATGCCATTATATCTAAAGAAATTTTATCTATTTTAAAGTTTAACATTTATCTATATAACAGTAATTTTTTTTTCTTTTTTTTTTTTATCCTTTGATTATACTGATTATTATGTCATTACGTCTAATTATTATTCCATGAGATCGGCGGGATGCTCTTACAATTTAATATATGCATTACTTTCAGAATGGAAACATTTATAGTTTTTAATCATTATTGAGAAAAAAAAAAAAAAAAAGAAAAAAAAAGAAAAAAAAGTTGGCCTGCTAAAAGCGTTCTCTATTGTATCGATTTACTATTCTGATAATAATTATTCAAATAAATATCGTTTATTGCAATTATCTTTCTTTAATTATTTCATTTTAATAATCCACGTACCCCAAGCTTATGCGCTGCAATGTCTATAATGTATTAATTATTATAAATATAATCTTATAAAACAAAATAAATTTATTTTAATCGAACCACTTTCACTTTTTAAAACAAACGCTTGCAATTGATAATTATATTTAATATTATTAAATACATCTGTTTCCAATAATATTGCACTTGACAATATTTTCATACGATTTCAATTGGTTAATGAAATAACATAATGGCCAATGACGGCGTTACAGTTTATCAAACTTACTAAAAATAATATCGCTAGAAATCGACGTATCATTTAAATAGTTAATTACGCTTTCACTTACTGATTGGAGGAATAATAATAATAATAACAATAATAGTCATCGCACAAAAATCACATTGGAAGGAGAATGCCGGTTAAGAAAATATTTCTACGTATCAATTTTGATCTTTGTATTATGGTTTATGTAGTGACTAAGCGCTGTGGTCGCTTATCGTTGTTCTAGTTATAAATTCTTACGATTGGCGGACAATCGTGTTATCCGAAAGTTCATTCTAAAATCTTCAAGAGACAACTTAACGTTAATCATTTGATAGTGACTAATTAACAGTGAATTCTAAAGTATAGTTACGTTAATTCGTAATGCAACTCTATAGAATGGTGTAACTAAATATGTGATCATCATCGTCCACGTTCGACTATAACGAGAAACTCGCCATCTTAGTCAATCTTAAACCTGCGAACCGTGTCGAGTCGAAATCTCTATGGAACTTTTCTCTTGCGCTTTCGACCGTTTCGATACGGTTTTCAGGTAACGAAAAAAAGAAAAGAAAAGAAAAGAAAGAAAAAAAGAAGATACGTAGACAGTATTATCCTTGTGTTAACAGCTATTGTCTAATATTCACGTTGATATCGCGACCAGGCGAATGGAATTAATTTTATTTCTGTGTCTACGTTCGTCGTTGTGTACTACCAGTAACAATTCTTCTTTACCGAAGAGCGAACGGAAAAAAAACTTTGGATAATCTAAATCTTTAACTCGAACGTTTAACGTTCTAAAAAAATCTCTAAGTTCATCGATACGTCGTTGAAAGAGATCGAACAAAAATAAAAAAAATAAAAAAAAAAATAAAACGAAAAGAAAAGAAAAGAAAAGAAAAAAGAAAGAAAGAAAGAAAGAAAAAGAAAAAAGAAAACAACGAAGGGATCGTGATATTCTCTACAATAGTGGGATGATACATTGAGAGTGGAGGAGGATTCCTGCATGGACCGTTCTCAAGAGTAAGTTCAGTGTATATGTACATATACGTATGTGTCTTCGTTCTGTGAGTGTTTATATACATTTCTTTTCCCCTTATTCTTATCGTTTTTAATGTGCTTTTCGAGTATCGTTATTATTTTTTTTTCTTTTTTCTTTTTTTTTTTTTTTTTTTCTTTTTTCTTTTTTTTAAGCATATACATTTTCGACACTAAACCTTTTGCGACTATAAACCATAGCCACGCCTTTTCTAAACGTACACAGGTGTAACCGGAAGTTAATACTTTTCGTTCGTTACACCTTGTTATATATTTCTGTAGCACTATTGACGGAAAATCATGTACCATGACCACCACGACTTGATGATCTTCGTTTCTTCTCTCGTAGAGTGGTGGTGCTGCTAACCTGCCGGCAATACTTTCCTTTCGTAAGAGTTTTACGAACGGCATACCATCGTATTCTTACACCTATGTATATATCTATGTCGTTCATCTGTTATATGACGATGTCTTTTAATGATTTATAATATCGTTTGATTGTTTATTATAAAAAGAAAAAAAAAAGATGGATCTTGTTCGCAGTTTATAATAATAACAATAATTTTTAAAAGATAACTTATCATTTGCCAGTAATGATGAAAGATGATTGAATTAAAAATTTATACTTTTCATAAAAGTATAAATTTTATAAACATAATTCTTTGGGATTTAATGAAGAATTATTGAAAAATAATTTTATCTCTTACCGAAGATGACTATAGTTCGACAGACAAAGTTCTATATGAATAAAAAGCATTATGGAAAGCACATTGACCTTTTCATCTGACATATTCATTTATAATTAATTGATATTATATTAATTTGATATAGCTCAAATAAAAAATCAATAATTTACATAATACAAGAAGTTATCGGATGTTAACTAATAAAGTTAACTGTGGACAATTCTTCTATGGTAAAAGGATTAAACTAACGGTTTAATAAAGAAGCGATGGACATAAATGTAATAAGATAAACGTATCACAATAGTATCATATGATGAATTTAAATGAGGCGTGAATGTATTTATTAATATAGTTTTACATCGATTACTAACTTTCACCCCATCTAAGGATCATATATATATATATATATATATTATATATAAATTATATATATGTGTAATTATATATATATATATATATATATATATATATGTAATTAATTCTATTCAACTTATAAATTATAATATTAGTCATAAGATATTTGTCCATGAAACAATATACATATATATGTACGTAGATATATAAAGTACATATTTGACAAGTTCTTTGCGAATTATTCATTATTAAAAAAAAAAAAGTGGAGAAGATGAAAAGAAAATGATGAATATAAATCATTCTATAGTGTGTATATTGTACAAAAAGAAGAAAAAAAGAGCAACCCTCGATTGATCATTGAAACTAAGACCAATAAATTGCCAATGTGTCTCGTGGAGATAAATAACGTAATGCACTCTTTTGATCGTGACGTAAGCGTCCATTTTACTATAACTCTATACTCGTAGTGGATTGTTCGAAAAATGAGGTCGGATTGGATTGGTTCGGTACTCGAAAAAAAATCTAAAACCTTGCAGAAATAAATTCAGTTTTAAAATGTAGAATATATATAGTTTGTATATGTATGTATATATATATATATATGTATATATATATATATATATATATATATATATATATGTATGTATATATATATGAAGATGTTGCTAGTCTCTCCCATCTTTCTCGGTAAATCGTGTCGCGAAATTCTCGAGTGCTAAATTCGAGAAACTGAGTTTGCACACTAATAGTACAAGGCAGTAAGATTCTTAGTTTCTAACATGCGAGCACAGCACATGGCATATCATTCTCAATGCATCGAGTAAGTCATGCCATGACTCATCGACTACACCAGACGACTGGATCTCCCTCGTTGTTTGGAGGATTGCGAAAACGATCCGTTCTTGAATTTTTCACAGCTAAAGATACTACATTTTCACCGTGATCATAATATTAATCATCGCATAAAGTTTCAGGAATGAAAATGAAAGATCTTTTTTTTTTTTTTTTTATAAAAGCCTCGACGTTGTCTAATGTTTAGAATGCGATTAACATAATTTAATGTTCTCTTTTTATTTTTTTGCTTTTGCTTTTACTTTTGCTTCCATCTATACATTTTTGTTTTTTGTTTTTTTTTTGTTTTCTTATTGTGAGATACGTTCGATCAAGTTTAATTTCTTCTTCCTTGTTAACTTGGCACAAAAACGACGAGTCGCGCTCTCTCGTTTGATTTTATAAAGTGGATTGTAAGGGTTATTCTCCGGTAAACTCGGAAGAACTCACTCAAGTACAAAGTGCTTTCCAATTAGCACGGTCGAAGATAGAAACCGAACATTAAACATAGCCAGCCGAGCGTCGAAGTAGGACTGATGTGTTATATGAAAATAGCATGAGTTTCTTCGCGAGAAAAAAAATATTATTTTTAATTTAATGATCCGATTTATTAATCCTTTTGTTAATTTAAATTCTCATTGTTTCTCTTTCACATTAAGGAACAATTAAATTCTTTTTTTTTTTTTTTCCTTTTTTCTTCTTTTTTTTTTTTATACGTTTATTATACGAATATACATTTCAAAGTGAAATCTCATATTCAGTTTACGAAAACGTAGCAAAGGTGAACACATTCTATGTCGATCGAATAAAGAGATTAAAGAGTGCATGTGTGTGTGTGTGTGTGTGTGTGTGTGTGTGTGTGTGTGTGTGTGTGAGGAGAGAGGGGAGAGAGGAGAGAGATTAGAATGGCTATAGGATTTTAGGTGAGATATATTTTCGCATGATGGAAGAGAGTTGGTTGAGCTTTAATCAATATCATGACGTCAGTATCAATTTCAGATTAATGTTGTCAGAAACGTAAGGCCATTCATCGATTACTTCAATTTGTTTTCTATTGTATCGATTACTATATCTCTCATTAATATATACATAGACACACATCAGTTACACGAGAATATCGGAATTTGTTCATGATAATTTTCAAAATCTAATAACTTAATCTTACAATTGAAGTTTTGGAAGATTTTTGAATTATGAGCCTCCTGTTTATATTATTTTATAATATAAATCGTGAAGCCGTTTCAATTTTCGTCGTCAAATATAATAACCGTGACACTTTTTCATCATATTATAATATTAATATTTTCTTTTTTATTATATCGACTTTTTATATTACATTGAAGAATATTGAGTTCTTTTTCGATTAGATTATTAAGTTGGCCAATAAGAATATCAGAATTTTTTAATACATTTTAATATATTTTTCTATTTTTTTCTTTCTTCGAATACAGCATTTCTTTATTTAGATATAAAATAATAAAAATTCTGACACATTACTTATTAACCAATCCAATATAATGTTTTCAGAATCGAATAATTATAATATTACTAATAAATTTGTTAATATGAAATGATGTATCATAAAAAAAAATTTTGAATTCTTTAGAATGATCACCCTGTTGAGAAAAGTATGTGGGGAAAAAAAAGGATTGTATATAAGACGTATGTCCCTCTAATCCCCTCAATGATTGCCCTTTACCTTTGGAAAGCTTCCCACTGACCAAGTAACGTTTTCATTGTCACATCCCCAAGTTGATTCTTACCAAAGGACAGGAAAAAGGCGGTATATTCTGTTTTGTACAAAACCGGTAGGCCATTCATATCGTTGCACCCTCTCGAAGGTTGCAGGAACGTTAGATTGCGTGTAACCCAGCCTATAGGAAGTCGACTATGAGAAGGGATATCGCGCAAGCGTATTTCTCTTATCCATCCCCTTGAACGAAGAGAAAGAGGGTGGGAAGCCAAAGCTTAACCCTCAGTGAGAACTTAAACGCGAGATCGCGCGGACGGTAAAGTCCAATCCCGTGATTAAAGATATCATGGGAAAATACGGATAAAAACATAATATATATAAACATATAGTAATATAATATATATTTTTCTATGTTCTAACGATAAATATTATTTAATGATTTTAACATAATTTAAACGTAATCGTTAAATTAATAATAGATTGGAAGGTTCGATGGTGACAATACCTTTCGTCGTTATTCGTGATCATTCTACTACTACTTCTGCTACTTCTACATCTTCTTCTTCTTCTTCTTTGCGAGAATAACGAAGAACAGAATCCGATTGTTACAGACAAAAAAAAATCTATCTTTTTTATACCAACGAATAGGTAAGGTCTGAAGAGAATCCGACATTACCGATGGGTAGAACACATATGTCAAAAACGCTGAACGCTTATAGAATGTGAGTAGATCGTTTTCTTTAACTAGTCCTTTTGTTTTTGATTATATATTCTTTTGGAATATTTCATTTTATTAAGTTTTCCCTTTTACACACACACACACACACACACACACACATTAACCTTTTGCATTTCTTTGTTGAGTATAGCTCAATATTTTTTAGAACGGCATATTAAAAATATTTTATTACAAAATTTTATATTTTCATTAATATAAACAATATGCAACAAAATATGTATCTTTTTTCTATATTAACAAAATGCATATATAATATATATATATATATACATATATGTATATATTCATTCATTTATTTATTTATTTGTGCTTATTTTTCCATTCAATTTCACTGTCGTCATCCGTCCGTTCGTCCGTCCGTCCGTTCGTTCGTTCGTTCGTTCGTTCGTTCGTTCGTTCGTTCGTTCGTTCGTTCGTTCGACCGTTCGTCCGTTCGTTCGTCCGTTCGTCCGTTCGTTCTCACTCGTGTTTCCTTACGTTGGAATGCGTCCCGTATTTCGTAGAGAAGACGATGAAAGGAAACACCATGTCGGTGGTCGGTATCATGCGGATTCACTACGTTTCCCTGCCAACCGTGTAGCGTCCTCGTCTGGGAAGAGAAAGCCGGTAGGATGGATGAATCCCAATGACGATATATAGTATCCGTCGAGTCTAACTAAAAATGTAAAACAAAAGATATCAAATTTTATCACACTTTCTCCTCTAACGTTCGTCCGAGATTTCAATAGAATTAAGTTATAAAAGGATTTAACTGACGATTTATAATAAATGAGAAAGTATATGAAAGATTGTAATATTTTTTTTTTTTTTTTTTTTTTTTTTTTTATTACGAGCAAAGTCTCGGATCCATAGGATCAAAAGGTGATTGCAGCGCTGATGCAGCGCCAACATCCATCGTTCGAGTTTAAGCAGATTGAAAAAGATTTAAAATAGCTTCCATTTAAATCTCTGTTTAATCGTTCAATCGTTATTACGAGGAATATTCTTCTCTATTCTTAAAAGTAGTTAAAAAAAGAATAGAAAAGAAGAAAATAAATTGATTAAAGTTAAAGAGATTAAAATGAAAAAATTACGTATCTTACGGTATAATTGTAATTATTCTTATTTAATAGAATTTGATATATTTATATAATATATCGTACGAATTGTTTAAAAGAAGTGAAATGGAAACAATGAAAAATGATAGGATTAGAAAAGGCCGATCAGTTACAACAGCGAAATACGCGAGGAAATAACCTTTGCGCAGTTTGATGCAATCGTATTATTTATTTATTTTTTTTGTTTTCCCCTTTTGTTTCTATAAGGAATTTAATCAAGCTGTTCAAAATTCGTAATAATAAACTATATTATTTAATAATAAACTATATTATATAATAATAAACTATATATATATTATTTAATTATTAAAGTAGAATTAAAATCAGAGTTCTAGAATTTACTCAAATCATGGTGGTCGAACAAACATACGAATGTTATTTTTAATTTTCCTTAATATATTATAGACAGGGAGGAGGACAGGGTAAGATAGGGAAAAGACTATGGATTTAATCAGTATTTTATATCTTTTAAAAAATTATTTTTTAAAACATCTTTTCATACTTTAGATCGAATAAATTTTTACGGTTAGATATTAATATCTTGATTTTCACGCGTCCCAGACACGTTTTGGGTGAATGCACAAGAAAAGCAGTTTAAAAAGAAACGGGATATCTAACGAGAAGAGAGATCTTTCAATGCAAACTCATTACCAGACAGCCATTTTTAATCTTTCTTTCGTTTTATTAACGGACGCTGACTTTTCGTCGAATTGTCGCATTTTGACGGTACTTTTTCAATGAAAGGTAAACCCTTCCGTGAGTAAAAAGCACTCTCCGTTTCTCTCTCTCTCTTTTTCTCTCTGTCTCTTTCTTTCTGTTTTTCTCACATGTCTGGTGTAAAATAGCCACAGAATTTTTAGGAAAGCATAATCTCTTATTGTTTATTAGGCGGGACAGGAGAGACTTGTTTCTTTTCTTTCTCTTTTTTTTTTTCTTTTTCTTTTAAATAAGCACATATAAGTCTTCAATAAACGACTACTTTCGATCGATATTATCAAAACACTTCTTCCTGACATGTTACATAATCGATTTTCATTTATGGAAAATATGAATTATCCTGCCGTATTAAGTAATGTCAAAGAAGAAATTGCGTGAGGTCAAGGTTTATATAACAGGTGTAAACCAACGAAAACTGACCTTACGTTGCTACTAACAGAAGACATTCATCTATTCCTTGTATGTATATTACGTCTCGTCTTTCCTATCGATTACTCGTGCCGACTTGTGAATTGATCTCTCTATTTTCTCTTTCTCTCTCTATGTCTCTCTCTCCCTTTCTCTCTCTCTCTCTCTCTCTCTCTCTCTCTCTCTCTCTCTCTCTCTCTCTCTCTCTCTCTCTCTCTCTCTCTCTCTTTTTCTCAGTTTCATTTGGAATTTTCTCTTCGATATAATACGAGGTCTATTTCTCTTTCTCTTTTCTTTTTTTCCTACGCTTTCCTAGCTCTTTCATGTCTCCATTCTGTCTCTGCTCTGCGTGTGTGTGTGTGCGTGTGCGTACGTGCGTGTATGTGTATGATGTATGTATGTATGATGTATATATGTGTATGTAATGTATAGATACATAAATGTATGTACGTATACATGTACATATATCTGTGTATACTGCGTCGCATAAGTGCAAGGCAGCGGAGATGTTGCGCTTGCGTGGAAGTATTGAGCCATTGATTTCCGTAGCTTTAACGCGCGGCCCTGACATGGGGTAAGTTCCTATCTAGATTATTTTTCTTATAATCGTACTTTTACCAAGACACTTCGGTTATCATCTTAGTTCGATAACATCCCATTTCGAGGTACAAATCGTTTGACATTTTGAAATTTTTCATAATTCCTTTTCCCTTAAAGTTTCGACCTTCCGAACGATGATTGTCTTTCGCTGGACTCGCAAACTACGACGAGGTCTACTGCGCTCTCTGTCACTCTGCCTTTGTCTTCTCTGTCTCTCCTTCGATATTTCGTTCTGTCTCTTTCTTCCTCTTTCTCTCTTTCTCTCTTTCTTTTTCTGTTTTTGATTCTGATTGTTCTTTTTCTGAATTTTCTCATACTTTCTTTTCTTTACACCGATCAAAAATACTTGCGATTTCCTATTTTTAAATACGGTTAATTACCGGCATGTAAAAGAAGCGTTTACCTCGACCGAACCTGTTTTTGTGCGTGGTAGCTTAATCACATAATGTCGTTTCCTCAGTAAAGGACGTCCGTCGATTTATTTGTAGAATGAGTCAAGATTTGATGTAGTGTATATATTTCTTTAAGATCTTTGCTTTTTTATGTACCTCATTGTGATAATTTTGAAAAAGTGTTATATTGAATCGTAATTGCTGAACAATTGCTGAATTAAACATGATTCAATATTGTTTGTGTTAAATTAATTAAAACTTCTTTCGATCTTTGCATAGTATTTTCTACGTTTAACAGAGTATGTATATTTCTTTTATATTAGAATGTTCTTTTATATTTACAGCAAAAAAATAGAAACTATTGGCAGGATGACGGCCATGACGCAGGAAGAAATAATAGCTGGGGCACGTACAGTGGCCCAGGGATTGGAGGCTCTCCGTGTAGAACACAGTGGTCTATTACAGGGATTACAATCGCAGGATGCACCAGCTGCACGAGATAAAGCCAATCTGTTATCGAAGAACATCGAAATGATAGAATTGGGTTTAGGAGAAGCTCAAGTGATGATGGCATTAGCGAGTCATCTGCAAATGGTAGAAGCAGAGAAACAAAAACTTAGAACTCAAGTTAGAAGATTGTGTCAAGAGAATGCGTGGCTGAGAGACGAACTGGCAGGAACACAACAAAAATTACAAGCTAGTGAACAAGCGGTAAGTTTTCAAATATATGTAAATGTCTATAATATATCTATAAAAGATAAGTGTAAGAGATAAGAATATCTATAAGAGATAAGCGTCAAATCGAATCAATTTCATTTCATAGGTTGCTCAACTGGAAGAGGAAAAGAAACATTTGGAATTTATGACCAGTATGAGACAATATGATCCTGATCCTTCTGCAGATGATGAAAACGCTAAAGATAGGCCCAAAGATGATCCTGTAGTTGATTTGTTTCCTGATGATGATGCTGATGACCGAAATAGTAAGTGTATGTATTCTTTTTCTTTTTTATATTACGATTGTACGAGCCTGTTTGTTTGCTTTGTTTAATAAAATTTCACGTTGATGTCTATAGCAATATCACCTACACCGCCATCACAATTCGCACAGCAAGTCAATGCTGGATATGAAATACCAGCACGTTTGCGTACTCTGCACAATTTGGTAATACAATACGCGAGTCAGGGACGTTATGAAGTAGCTGTACCTTTATGCAAACAAGCATTGGAAGATTTGGAGAAAACTTCCGGTCATGATCACCCTGATGTTGCAACAATGTTAAATATCTTGGCATTGGTATATCGAGATCAAAATAAATATAAGGAAGCAGCTAACCTTTTAAACGATGCTTTAGCTATAAGGGAGAAGACGCTTGGTGAAAATCACCCTGCAGTTGCAGCAACCTTAAATAACCTTGCAGTTTTATATGGAAAGCGAGGAAAATATAATGAAGCAGAACCATTGTGTAAGAGAGCCCTTGCAATTCGAGAAAAGGTTCTTGGATATGAACATCCAGACGTAGCTAAACAATTAAACAATCTTGCGTTACTATGTCAAAATCAAGGAAAATATGAAGAAGTAGAACGTTATTATCAGCGGGCTTTAGAAATATATGAAGCAAAACTTGGTCCAGATGATCCTAACGTAGCCAAAACGAAAAATAATCTTGCTTCTTGTTATTTAAAACAAGGCAAATATAAGGGTGCCGAAATTCTATATAAACAAGTATTGACTAGGGCACATGAAAAAGAATTTGGTGCTATTGATGAAGATAACAAACCTATTTGGCAGGTATATAAATTTAGAAATATTTTCAACTTTCATAAATATTTTCATGCTTTTCTATATCGATGGAAAAGCTAAATATTTTTTATTTATATCTAAGGTTGCGGAAGAACGAGAAGAAAATAAACATAAAAATAAAGAAAATACTCCTTATGGTGAATACGGTGGCTGGCATAAAGCGGCTAAGGTCGATTCCCCAACGGTTACAACTACATTGAAAAATCTTAGTTCCCTATATAGAAGACTAGGCAAATATGAGGCTGCAGAAACTCTTGAAGACTGTGCCTTCAGATCAAGAAAAGAGGTGAGTTAGAAATTATTTTCTTATTACAATTTAGCATAAAATCTTTAACTGCATTTGTTGATGAAACGTTCCTGTTTATTTTACACGCAGCATGTACAGCAGGTGAGCAAGCTATTCAAGGGATATTCTTTCTTAATATTTCTTTATATATATATATATATATATATATATATATATATATATATATATATATGTATATTTATATACATATCTTATTAATATCTAAAAGATATCATAAGTACTATTTACTAGCAAAGTTTGTTTAGTAAAAGATATTTATCATTCCAAGTTGAATTTATATAATTTTTATAGAAAGAATTTATTCAGAAATATGAAGTTTTTAATTTTGTATGCACCAATATTATGAAGTCTTCATTTATATTTAAATATTGTACTTTTAAATGTTCCTTTGTCGAAATAGTTCTTATAGTTACTTATTTGCATACTATAAAAGGAAAAAAAAATTTTTTTTTCTGTATTTAGGCATTAGATCTAGTGAAACAAGCTAAGGTGGCTCAAATATTAGGAGATGAAAAAGGAACTACTAGACGTGGATCACGATCGAGTTTGGCTAATAGCGAACACGAACAACACGACGAGGTGGGTTGTGTTAAGACAACTTAAATCATCGGTTGCACTGCATGTAGTAGCACACCATTAGTTGTCTACTATCCTTTTCTTCTTTCTTTTTGTTCTTTTTTCGTTATCCGGCCCGTTGTGACGATTTGGCGATACAACACACAATCACAGGGTTCGCTGCCACTGGTGCAAAGGGCGCTACATGAAGGACAATCTGGCCACCACGACGCTAGTCCTAACAAACCCGGTTTTAAAAACAAGATCTTTCAAGCTTTCGGGATTCATTCTTCCACGTAGGATAATTGTCCGTTTGTAGTATCGCTTGTCACTGATTTTTCCCTATATGTACGCAGATTTTAAAGTACTGCTGAATATCTATATTCTTAGGAAAGGAGGGCAATTGAATATTAAGGGGATCCTTATTTTAGGTATCCTTTAACTTCACACAATTATCACATTGTGTTCTAAAATGCTGAAGAATACTATAATCGTGCGATATATGTCTCTCGTAGAGTTTGTCTTTTTAGGGACATGTACAACTGGCTGTACACGTGTGTTTCTCTGTGCTTCTCGGAATTGAATATAATTTCATTGCACATGCATAATTTTGAGAAGAGAAACGTCAGTACCTTTTCTTCTATAATCTGCAATGTATTATCAAAATACAGTGCAATCAATTTTCATCGTTCACATCGGATATACATTGTAGAAAACAATGAAGCGTTATTAATCACTTCCAATCTTTAACTGTGATAACGCCTTGTGTTTATTTTTTTAACGTAAATATGAGAAGATCATAAATAACGTTTTAAAAAGATATTTTCAATCGAAGGCGCTTGATATGATATAATATATATTTGATTATTTTAAATTATGTGTCTTATAGAAATACATTACTATAAATTTTACGCTTGTATTCGATCGCGAGAATATTTGTAATATCAATAATTATTTGAACCGCTTATTCTCGTAAAAAGTAACATTAAATATGTCACTTACATTTCACGCCTTATGCTTCCTTAATGGAAAAATTTAGAAGTTCTATTTTAATGTACTATTAATTTTTAACTTCTATTAAGAATAATTTTACTATCGATAAGAGATATTAAATTATTTGTTACGCATTATAACCTTATTATCTCTGTGAAACCAAAAGTAGTGTGCAATGACACACATGTGGTGAAGATAGAAGTTTTTAGTAACAGCTTTGCTCAACTATATAGCTTGGTATAGATTAGCAAAGATAATTTATAAAAATTAGAAAATACGAACCAAATGAAGTTTATGGATTTTTACAAATAATTTTATATTTATTCATTTTATATTTTGATGAATTTCATCTTAATCTCGAATTTAGGTATTCCATTACATTTGGAAATGGTTGGTTCTTCCCTAAACTCTGAATTCTTCAGGAAATTATTTTTAAATCTTCATACAATAACATTGCAATTTCATTTACAAGTTTTACCTATTGACATTGTCACAATTGTATTTTGTTAACTATCTTGTGATATAAGGTGTCTCGAAATTATTTTTGTATTCCCGTGTATTTAAGATATTAACTTATGTGTATAATATAAAGAAAATATTTTGTGCAATTTATTAATTTAACTATATATTTTTCATTCATATGATAATATAGTTGAAAATTTGTCTTGCCTATAGTTTATAAAGATCTCAGGAGAATACATAAAAAGAACTATTTCTTCCAATTGTTATTTATTCGAGACACCATATACCGAGTTCTGGTGAATGATATCGATATGATAATATCTTATACTATCTTTTTACTTTCCTATAGGTAGGATGAAACGCTGTATTATAAATTAATTCTTAGTACTTTTCTTTAATTTATCACTTACAAACATGAGTAATAAGTAAAAGTAGTGCCTTGATACTTTAATAAATAAAAAAATAAATTATTTTCTAACAGAGTAATTTAATTGTTACTTGACTGACATCGTATAATATTTAATGGCTCTAATAGAGCATATTAATATTCGTAGGAATGTTATAAAGAAAAGTATAGTTACACCCTGAATGGTGTTATTAATATTTGAGTTACATGCATTTTGTTTCTGTTTTGTATGAAGCTATACAAAGGAACAATTCTTGTATGAAAACTTTTTGTATTATGATAACTAAATCTTGCATTAATTTTCCTCGCACGCATTTGTGTTTAACCACACTGTTCTACTATTTTGGAATATCTGCGTTGTTGTTTTGTTTCGCTTTGATTTGAGTACTGCAGGCCAGAACTTAGGTATGGATTGCACTGGAATATATGACGCCTGGACATCAGAGAAAAGATATCATGGCATAACAAAACAGGTGCGTATTTGTAGAATTGGATATTTATTGTTTCTTCATTAATGCACAAGTTATAAATTTTCAATTTTTACTTATGTTTTGTTTGCATTTTCCTTCTATTTTTCTAGTATTGCAGACCTGTTTTTTAACACCAATGAGAAGAGCTTATCTGTTAGATATTATTACTTTATTTGGTAGATACGAATTATTAATCACTGTTCTTAATGTTCGCTGTATTAAAAACTAAATTCTTCTTTTAAAATTTAATATATTATAAATAATGCAGCCAAATCCTTTTGAGTACAGTGATTAATTATACTTTAAAATTGTGTTTGTTCATTGTATGCTTTTTTTAATGAAAATTATGATGTGCACATATAGTAGTTTAATATAAACAATGCATTTTTTTCAGCTATAATCACCTTCATAGCATAAATAGATCTTGAAGCATAATAGTATCAATTACTATAAATGGTGGTTTACAAGGTCCAAAAACACATTTTTTATATAAGTTCAGTGAAAACATTTTTACTACACGAGTTCATAGGTCATCATTTTACTTAAATTCTGCCTAGACTATTTATTAATTTAATATGTTACGAAGCCTTTGCTCCTTATATTTTTTAATAATTGTTATATTATAATAAAATTACAAAGCACACTATATTGTTTCTTATTTAATTTAGAAAATATTTTTTATGTGTTACAGGATCAGAAGTACTCAGTTCGTGCTCAATAAAGAACATGGTATAAGAGAACTGAAGTGATAAATATGAAGCGATTATAAGGGCTCTGCAATGTTTTTATCAAACATTGACTGATGTCCTGTGTTTGGGTCGTTTACATATACGGCACATTCCAGCTGCTTTTAATGAGATGCACTATGTGAAGTTCATTTTATTCAAACATTAGCTTTACATTAGCAATCGATTATTTGTTATAGCAGTTTCAAGGTAAATCGATCTACTCTGCTTAACATTTATCTGAATCAAAATGCAAGCTGTAATGTTGGTATACAAAAATAAGTTTTACTTTTCCTGCAAAATCAAAGAAAATATTGACAATGATACTGGCCAAATCCAAACTTTTGACAAATTTAATGAAATTATAAAATAATAATGAACATTATAATTAGTATTGGATTTCTATACATTTTTGATAGTTTTATGCACACATATCTTACATTATTCATACATGCCCTATATGACATTGCATAATCATTCCATAAACTAGCTTCAATTCAAAGCGAATCAGTGCTTTAGGGAATGTTTGTATGTCGCTTGAAAATTGGAATACATGTAGCATTACACTATGCACGTAGAATTATGTGAGCATACCGTCAATGTAGTTAAGGCTATCAAAGTGTATATTTAAAAAAATACAATGCCAGAGCATTTTGAAATATTACAAATTTAATGTCTGTATTAACTGGATTGGCATAACAATATACAACTTTAAAAATAAACAGATTTTCAATTATTTGCATATATATGTATATATATACATGCATATATTCGCAATACTTAATTTATATTGTCATGTTTTCTGTATTATAATATTATGTATCGGGAATAAAACTTCATTTACTTTAACATCGTATCATCTTCATATTGAACTATATATTTATATTTCAAGCCACCAACTTTGTGATAGGCTGTGAGTGGCATATTATTTTTAAGTTTAAGAGAGAAGTATGAAGAACTTTTGAATCCGTCAAATCCATTTATACCATAGAAATATGGTAATCAAAATATGTGATTGTGCAAGTAATATTGTTGCATTAATCGTTAACTGTAATCCTTGTTTTGTTTATAAGATTATGATCATCCCATTATATGCAATATGAAGCTATTATGAAAAAATATATTGGTCTTACTAATGTGCACTGTATTAGATCTGTCATTATTGTTTTGGTGCTTTTTTAAATATTTTATATATACAAGTACATTTTAAATCAGACAATTTCAGGAGATATATATTTGATATTTTTAATATCATTTAATTATATTATCATCTGAATTAAGTGAAAATCCTTTTTTGAAAGAATGTATTATGTTTCAAAATTTTAAAGAATTTTCTTTCCGTTAAAAAAATTATATTTTAACTATATCTACTTTAATATTTCATTATCATTTTTAATTTATACGTTGTGTTTAAATATTAACTTTACGTGTGCTCTCAATACAATTGCTCATGCATTTAAAACAGATATCATGCGCCTGAGAGCTCAGAGGCCTAGATTTTGAGACGTTTAATATGTGGTATATAAATTTTATTACATAAGAAAAGTTACTAATAAAAGTGTTCACGTGGAGTTGTAGAGTGATCTACAATTTTATTAGCACTATATTGTTCAATTGACAAATACTGCACTTCAATATAAATAAATATAAAGATTATTCTTTTCCTCTATTAAGATTGGCCATGAAGATAGAAACAAAATTAATATAAATATAAAGTTGTTATATAAAGGACTGCATGTTAATTATGCAAATGCTACTTCTATAAAACATTTACAATCGAAAAAATAACTATAAAATTTAATTTATGTATGAAACGTATCTGTATTTTATTGAATGTTTGCATTATATTGTGTTATAAGTTTTAATTACTATTTTCTTTTTAAGAATGTATTCTTATATATACTAATAGCATGTATTGTTAATTTCATAAAATTTGTTATTTTCATCATACCATAAAATGCATTGATATTTTACTGCGCCTACAGAGTTAAATCGTTGATTGGATTCAATATGCAAGATCTATGCTAATAGTGTTTGTTACTATTTTGTATTTGAGAATGAATGTGCGATACAATAGTTAACACTCAAGAAACTCATATACTTACTCATCAGCAAGTATATATATCGTTTTAACGAGAATACATATACTAACAATACAATATTTTAGTATTGTAGCTCTCAGGTGCAACTATTGTTATTTGATAATATGTAAGTAACGATTTATAATAAATATTACAACTTGTATTACTACCCATATAATCTATTAAAGAATTAAGTGCATACCCAGTCCTAGTGAAGTCCAATTAATGGGCGACCTACAAAAAAGATATAACATCGAAAGCTATGATAATTTTTAAAATAATATAAACAATTATAACAAGCAAATCATATAAACTTGCTTTAAATCAAATTTTAAGATCTTAATTTAGAATGCTAATTATCTTGCTAAATAAAATACATACAATACAATGAAGTATATGATTCATGAATTACTTATAATCATATGAATCCTAAAGAAATTTGAAATGTTATTACTTACTGTCGGGTTGAAGACGAACAAAAAAATGATTCAATTTTCTTGACAATCGATGATCATCTTGGCCTTCTAGAAAATACATTTTCATTAGTGTTGATCTTCAGAATTGATGAAAGAATTGATTGAAGATTGACGAAAACGAACATTGATGAAAACAGACGATTGATGACAGCTAACTTGCTGTCGAGAAATTAAATTTATTTAAATTACACGCTATTAATTCATATGCATTAAAAATAAAAATCTTTAGTGATATATAAGCGTCAATTTTACGAAAGCGTATTGCGCGCGATCAATAAAATTTATAAGAAACGTATTCAAATAAACGCGCGAAAACGAACACGCGTAACGTTGAAAATTATATTTCATATACATATTCGTGGTAGTAATATAATAATATTAATACAAATATTAATACAAAATAAGTAATAAAAATAATATTAATATTTATTTTTCAAACGTATTATAAATTAAAAATAAAAATAATAGTATCATATTATAAGATAAAACATACATATATGATAATCGAACTTTTATTTTCCGATATGATATACGTAATTTGTATAAAAAGTTCTTGTAAAAATGTATTATTTTTATTGTACATTTTAATATAATAAAATTAATAGCGCGCGTTGTAATAGAAGAAAAAGAAAGATGCTTTTGTATGTGTAAGAATTTCGAAAACAATTACTATATTACGATGCAAAAATACTCTAATTAAACGACTACAAGAGAACATATCAAATAATCTTGGAATTAAATCATCATTTAAATAATGCTATTCAATGAGAATGATTTTCAATAAATATTTTATGAATTTTGGACGCATGCATGAAGAAATGTTTTCTATATGGACATCTAAAACAATATATTGGTGAAATTCTCCAACGAAATCCATATAATTATATCGAACTATAAAAAAAGAAAATGTTATATTATGTCGGGAATTTATTATAAAAAAAATACCTAGTAGTACGTAATTTATTTGAAGTATATTCTTGAAAGTTATATGAAATTTGGTAATCGTCGGAATTTCGATAAAACGTTCATTTATTATCGATTAAATCAAAATCAGAAATTGATTAATAATTTCAATATAAGTAATTATTTGAAATATATAATTAATATGTTGATCGATCTTATTACTTAGAAAAAATGAAACCGGAGAATATATTACAATTTTTAATTACTTCGATATAATACTAATAAAATTTATGGCATTACATATCATATTGCATGTAATAATATATACTAAATTATACTAAAAAGATAATGTATTAAAAAATTGCAAAAGTATTCAATTATTAATTGCCCTGTTGGATCTTGAAATGACGACATCTATTAACGAAATAAATAAATAACATAAGTAAAATAAATCATCCATATGTTGGTAATGTAGTTGATCTATAATTAGTATCGAATAATGCTGTAAAAGCTCTTGTGCATCGGATGTTCGGAGATGAATAAAAATTATAGTAAGTAGAAAAATAAATCACATAAGATTTATTGATGAATTAAACATCCAAAGTATAGAACTAAAATAATGAAATCGAGATTGAATATACAATAAAAAATTTTTTTTTTCTGTTTTACAATAATTATGATACTAATGATATTAATGTGTTTTTATAGTTTTCTACATTATAAAATTTTTATGTACAGAAAGCATAATATTATATATTATTAGTAATCCGTTCTAATCATAGAATTTTACAATACTTCGTTCTGTTTACAAAAGAAGCTAAAAGCTATTAAGAGCAAGTGTGATGTGTGTTTATGTATGTATGACTAATGTATTCATTATAAACATTCCTCAAATAACTCTCGCTTTTCATTGACGATACTGGAAGAATAAATTTGGATATCCCTGTTTCTTTATTGGTTATTTTTGTTCGCGGCAAGATAGATCGTTACTTCATAGCCAATAATATCTAAGCAGGATGCAATAGAATTACTTGCTGCTCCTCGGATAACACGACGAACTTGGTACTTGAAAATCGTCCATAGCGCCCTTCTTTCTTTTTTTTAATCATCGATTTTCCGAAGAATACCGATTAGATCCGAGAATGAACGAGACGTCGCTACGTTAATCTGGTATTTTATTCGCGCGAATTGTTTGTCACGTCCGCCCAGTTTAGTAAGATAATTTTATGCATATAAATATGCAGTTGTGTCGTTCGTATCAACGGTCACAGATAGACAGCAATATTTAAGATTTTAATTTTTACTTCGTCAAAAAATTAGTTACAATTCATTCGCCCTGTAAAAAATGTCGGAACTTCGAAAACGAACTGTGGAAGATGCGCCCGCAACTACGCGGGATGTCACTGACGATCAGGTGAAATGTTTTTTTATATTTCTTTTTAGACATAATTCTGCGAACATTTCGAAACAAATAAGCGGACTAATGTATTTATTGATTTTTATTAATTAATTAAATTCTTCCTACTTTTGAAATGTATACGTTCATTTAATTGATTAATATCTATTATTGACAGCTAATAACAGGGACGCGTCAACATTGTTTGCCCCCGCTAGTATGTATATAATCATTTGACATTGGTATATTCCATTGAATGGATTACCCTTTGGCATATTAATGAAATGCCATATTAAAGTATTAATAATGTTTATTTTATTTATGTATTTCCCTTATTTGCTGACAATGTCCAGAAAATGTTTTTTGCGTATTATATTTTAAATTAATATAAAAACAATTTTCTTAATATTGTTAACAGAAGGAAGAAATTGAATCTGAAGATGACGCGAAATTGGAGGTAGAGGATCTTTCTAAAACATTGCCACAAGGAACTCATCATACTCCTCAAATTTTGAATCCTGTTCTTTCTGGTCTTTCAGATCGGTCAGTTTGAACATAATTTTACTTATAATTTTTTATTAAGGATATATTCTTAAACAATTTAAAAAATTTTTTTCAGTTGGAAAAATTGGATTATTAGAAGTATTTCAACGTCTGTAATGATAGCTGTATTTGGTTTTATTATATATGGTGGGCCATTAGTACTTATGATTACGGTAAATATTATTTCTAACAAAATAAACATAATTAATTTGAATGTTATTTCATTATACGTTCATTTATTTTCACAGACATTAATAGTTCAAGTAAAATGTTTTGAAGAAATTATTAATATTGGATATGCAGTATATAGAATTCATGGTTTACCATGGTTTAGATCTTTATCCTGGTATTTTTTGATAACTTCTAATTATTTCTTCTACGGTGAGAATTTAATGGATTACTTTGCAGTTGTGATCAATCAAACGGTAAATGAATTCATTTTATGTATATTTAATTTGATAAAATATATATCTATTATAACCTAAAATAAAATGTTATAAATATACATAAGTTTGGCGCAAAATCAATAAAAGAGCTGCTACAAATAAGATCTATATAATCTTTGTGTGGCTTCTCATACAATTTTATAAGGCTTCCACAGTATGCATTATGTTAATTATATTCGTTAGAAATCAATTATATAAATAAAATTCAAAACAATATAAATTTAAGAATTTAAATATAAGATAATACAATATTAAAAGTAACTTTTTTCTATTTTTAGGAATATTTACGTGTGCTCGTGACATATCACCGATTTATTTCATTCTGTCTATACATCGTTGGTTTTGTTTGGTTTGTACTGTCACTTGTAAAGAAATATTATATGAAACAATTCTCTTTGTTTGCATGGACACATGTTGCACTACTTATAGTAGTGACACAAAGTTATCTTATAATACAAAATATTTTCCAAGGACTTATATGGTAAATTTATTATTTAAAATAATTATTAATTTTTTTTTCTTTTTTTTTTTTTTTTTTTTTTTTTTTAATAATAGTGTATTAAAGTATTTATTTATTTTTTTATATATTCATTTAGGTTTATCGTACCAGTAAGTATGATAGTTATAAATGATGTTATGGCTTACATGTTTGGTTTCTTCTTTGGAAGGACACCTTTAATAAAATTGTCTCCAAAAAAAACATGGGAAGGTTTTATAGGTGGAGGAATTTCGACAGTTTTCCTTGGATTATTGGTAATAAGAAAACAATTTCTTAATAGTTCGTATAATAATAATATTCATAAGAGAATGATTATCAAAACATTACTATTTTACAGATATCCTATGTTATGTGCCAATATCGCTATTTCATTTGTCCTATTGAATATAGTGAAGCTTTAGGTAGGATGACAATGGATTGTGAACCATCTAGTTTATTTCAACCACAAGAATATAGTTTGCCAAAGAGTTTACAAGTAATTACAAGAATGGTAATATTATCATCGATAAAAGAACCATAACAGAAATTAAAACAGTATAACAATTATATTGTTTCGCAGATCAATGGAAAGGAGACATTGACTTTATACCCCTTTTTACTTCATTCTTTATCAATGTCTATATTTAGTTCTGTGATTGGACCATTTGGAGGATTTTTCGCCAGTGGATTTAAGCGAGCTTTCAAAATTAAGGTAATTCGATTATATAAAATACTGTTATATTTTATTCTGTTTGTTTGTATCATAATACTGATATTAATTACAAACATTACATTATTGAAATATAGGACTTTGGAGATGTAATTCCTGGTCATGGTGGAATAATGGATAGATTTGATTGTCAATATTTAATGGCAACGTTTGTCAATGTTTATATTTCATCATTTATACAAACAGCTTCACCTCAGAAACTTTTACAACAGGTAAAGTGGAACAAATATTGCGCATATTATTATTATTCTGTTTCCATTATTTTGTTTTCTTGTTAATTCTTCCTTGCATTTAATTGTTACATTATTTATATACAAATTATATATAAGTTTTTATGCTTTATAGGTTTATAGTTTAAAACCAGAACAACAATTACAATTATTTCAATCTTTAAAAGATTCATTAGAAAACAGAGGACTTTTAAATATGTATTGATTTAAAAGAATACACATTTCTTAATAATTATTGCAAGAATTTCTATAGCATACAATTAATGTATGAGAGAAATTATTACTGTCATTTCTGTAAATGTCAATCAACAGGATATGCAATCAAATATCAGTAAACGAATATCAGTAAATAAATAGAGATTAGTTAATCTCTGTTACAATCTTATCGATATCGTAGAAAATTGATAAATATGCTATAAAATATTTGCGATTTTTTGTGCATTCCGCATAAGTTAGGCGTAATATTGGAACTGATTATTTCTATGCCTTTTATTAAGAAATGCCATTTTCTTTTCAAATAGCACAAGCCAAAGAATATTGCCTTTGATAAATCCTGTGTTTTGTATATTAGCTTTTGCGTATAAATCTTTATAATTGTATATTTACTTCTTTAATCAGGTACAAATAATGTTCAACAAGGGAACATATTTTTCCATCCAATTGTATATTAAATATTACAAGTATCTATATTTATCAGATCTCAATACATTAGTTGCTAATAATTACGCATTTATGAATCAATTTGCAAGAATGTCTTATTAGACGTACAGCGTAATCTTTTTAGTAATTGACATTCAACGATTATTATTAATATATTTATATATGTGTATGAAAATCAAATGAATTAACTTATTTATATTATGTGGATACTTGCTTGTTCCTTTAGAAAATTATATTTACTATTTGTTGCGGATTATACATTATATGCAAGTATTAGTAGCAGATTTGATTAGACATTTTTAAGGAAAAATATAGGTTTCATCTTGTATTCGATGTTATATAAAATATTTATTTAATAACAAATTATTATATAATGACTTTTAAATGAAATTTAAATATTCTGCGAGAATATATAATTCTTCCTTAAATATTTATATTTTTTTTGCTCTAAGTTGAAATTTTTGACTGCATTGAATAAAAATTTGTTGAATGTCACAAGATAAAGAACAATTCTTCTATATAAGAAATCTTCCCATATTAGAAAAGTACAGTATTGTAACAGACGCAAACATAGTGGTATTTATCATCTGTTTTTATAAATTTTAGTACTTATTATTTCTATAATATATTCTAATGTACTAGAGATTTCATAAACTTTAATTATATTTTTCTTTTGTATATATGTATGTACCATAATGGTTAATATATTATAAAAGTATAAATGCAAACGAAGGTGTTTCCAATTATAAATATTACACATCTGTACTAAGTTGTGATAAATGAAAACATCATTGTTTGCAGAATAAACATTATTGTAATATGACGATCCATTTATTTAATAAGATAGAGATGTTATGATTTGTCATTCTATTATTTGATATAGTAAGAGTTCTATAATAATTTGGAAAATTGCAAAGCATACATACATGTAACTGAATAGTTAAAAATATCGGCATCTGATTATTTCATTTTCAAACGTTCCTAATATGTAACCTTGAATTGCGCCAATTGTCAGCGAAAAAAATATTATTAATGTTCAATACTATTTTCCGTGCATTCTATATTGTCTGTTAAGTTGACATGGCACAATTACTTGGTATTTTTATGTGATCGTATTACATTTCCAAATAAAATGCTGTAAGTCTTTCTTGCAGTTGACAAATCAGATGTATCGCGCGGATAAAATACAAAATGTACCTAATTAATATAAATTAATATTTGTACATTTCTTTATTATTACATTATGATTAACAAATTTTGATGTTGAAGTCTAAATGTTGAAGAAAATTATGGTCTATTTGAATTAGAAGATAAATAGAGAGAAAGAAAAAAAGAAAAAATAATAGATAAATGGTTAAAGATAAGTATATTTATTTATTAGATAATATAAGAAAAAAATTATATATATATATATATATATATACACACATATACATATACATATATATCTGTATGGATTTATGTAATGTAACATAAATTCTCTATTTTAACGTACAATATTCTGTATGAATAAAAAGGAGATTTATGTGCAGTAACAAATATATTATATAAATAAACATATATAAAACCAATATAACTTAAATACAAATTTATAGTAATAATATATTTATGTAGTGATATTGTAACAATAAAGTATGATTTGTCGTTATATAATTCTGATATTTAATTCTTTATTGAAAACTAATGAAAAAACTCTCATATTTGATAATATATTCTTATGTAAAAATAATAGAAATTTTGCTGTTTTAATTTTTGGAATTTGTAATTATTATAGATTATTGGACAATCAAATTGCAAATGTCATGATACACTATTAATGTTAACGCGATAAAACAATATGAAATTAACATAAGTATTATTAGATTTTTTTAATCTTTATTGATTTCTTATTTAAATATTAAATATTTAAAAATAAATTAGAGAAAATGTTTTGTTATCGCATATTACAATTTTACATATTTTTTAATGTGATTAATAAAGAAAAAAGAATTTATTTATTCAGAAAAATTAGTAACACTATGTGTATATGTATACATGCATACATACAAACACACATGTGTATATTTGAAATATCACTTCAATGCTTCGCATTGCAGATAGACATAAACGTAAACAAAATAAATGATCGAGCTCTCGACCTCGAATCAAGTTCGAAGCTAGCAGACGCATCACTGCGTCACAACATTTATATCGTGTAAACATTTCATTCATAGCTCTTTAAAAAAAATGATTAAATTCTCTCTTTCGGAATTTTTGGGATCTTTTATACATACATACGTAAAAGAAGAATTTCAACATGCGGTAACTTCTACGTGGTAAAAATTAAACTCCAGGATAATCGGTATTTTTTATCATATAATTCCTTTGTAAATTATAGAATAAGCATTATTAGCTTTGTACATTTAGTTTTTATTTTATTTCAATATAATTTTTTACTAACGATTTTATTAAGTTGATTTTTATGTTATGATCATTAGATTGATACGAATAATGATTATTCGCATCGACAAAGTTGTCAATAATGTCTTATAGGTTAGGAAAATTGTAAGAAATTTATTATTAAATTATCTTTTCATTATTTTCTTTCTTCTTTTTTTATTTCTTTATCTACAATACCGTGTAATATAAACAATCAGAATTAATCGTAATATTCATTGATGTGTAATATTTAGTATCGTCGGTAAAAAAGCAAACTATATTTAAATGTAATTGAAATTACGCGAAAGATTTAAGATTACAAATAGCAAACATTAAACGTTTTTTTATTGGTTAGATCAAGTAATTACAATTACACCAACTTTAATTATAATGCTCACATTTTTCTATTGATATACGAAATTTCGATAGTAATCTACCTTAACGATATATATGTTAGCAATAAACGTGTGTAGTGTTTGTTCTTTAATTACTACATTGGAATGTGTTTTATGACTATCACCTTCGATGTTACAAAACGAATGGTAAATATCAGAGACTATAATGGTCGTGTCAGTATTAAAGATCACAATTTTATTTCGTAATATATATATTTCCTCATTGGTACACGTTCACGACAATTATTTATACAAATTTTCATAACTTATCGACGATATTAATAAGATATATACTGGTATTTTAAGTCGTTAAATTTGTCTGGTTTCTTTTAGTTTCAATCATTGTCAAGAATTTAATTTTAATAATAAGAAAAATAAATAATTGTACAAATGGAAATTTTCCATTTTAGCGGTAAATTAATAATAGAAACAAATAATCATTTTTTCTTCTTTTCCTTTTCTTTTTTTTTTTTTGTTGCATATACAGACAACATTTCTATATTGCTACAATTTTGTACTAAGTTTTTTCTTGGATCGCTGCGTAACATGTTATAATGTGTCTATTTTTTTTTTTACGTAATGTCTTGTAATAATGCGTCATCGGTGGAAGAATCAGGGTTTACATACATCACGCATTGCGAGTTTCCTTTTTTGCTACGTATAAAAGGATAACGATTATCGTGCGACGTAAAAATACAAAACTGTTATGTGGCTCCCTCTATCGGTGATGTAGAAAATTTAACTTTCAAGGTTATCATTATTTTCATTATGAAATAATTCGGAAAAGGAAGACGTGTTAAGGGTCTGCTTATTTCAGTTACGTTTTTTCTCTTAGTGGAAAACTCATAATTAACTAAATGATCATTTAATTAATTAATTAATTAGTTAATTTCTTTTTACCGACTTATTTTATACAAAACATATTAATCATCGATGTTATCATGGTAACAAAAAGTTTATATAATTTAAATAGAAATGTAGATACAGTAATTCGAAAAGAAATGTAGAAAATATAAGTGTAATTATTTTCCATGGTGTGTTTTCATTTATTTCATTTGAAACGTTTAATTAATTATTTTTATTTTAGCATATAATGAAAGTTCAAACTTATTTTATACTTTGAACAGTTATAAAGAAGATAATCAAACACTAATATACATATGGAAAATAACAGATTTTCTAATCGAAATATTTTTTCTTTTAGTAAAATATCTGCATATTATATATATATATATATATATATATATATATATATATAAATCGTATAAATTTAGATAAAGAATATTTAATTTTGTGAAATGAACAATTTCACAGATACATCATGACCCTAAATATATTTTTTTTTGATACGGTCCTGTTTGTAATTTCAGTGTTCGTCGCTAGGAAGCAGAGTGATCATTAGCAAGTAAAATGGCGGGTGTGCTGTTCGAAGATATTTTCAATGTGAAAGACATTGATCCAGAAGGCAAAAAGTTTGACAGGGGTGAGTTCAAATTATAGCTTATATTATTCTGTACGTTATTACAATAACTTATAATAATCGTAAGATAGGATAGTGAATTTTTAAGTGATTTTATGAGGAACGTTTTACGAAGGTCTCCCATGCTTCAAGGTTGTTACCGGGAAAACGCACATGGCGTGACAGTTCTATACGTGTATCTAAAATTAGCAAATCTAAATACGTTAAAGAAATTCGTCATTCAATTC
>NC_140821.1:5315000-5317500 GCF_050613455.1 Vespa mandarinia | reverse complement strand
GGAGGTCTAAATCATTTTGGCACTCCCACGGTTCCGAGCCTCGTCAAAATTGATTTTAAGGCGCGGCGAGTGTCCTTGTAAATCGGAACTCTCTGTTATTCGCACACGCGCACACCTCACACGATACGTGCATATTTAATCCTTCTTAATCTTTCTCTCTTTTACTCTCTATCTACATATGTATTTGCTCTAGTAGAGTTAAATGTTATCGAAAAAGATAAATAAAGTGGTACGATAGAGACCTAGTCATATTTGTTCATTGATTTTTATTATTCTTTGAAATTTCATTAATTTAAAATCTGATATTCTTTCCTTCCTTTTTTTTTCTCTTTCACTATTAATTACAGTAAATTTAACATTTTTCTCTCATCATTTTTTAGAATTTAATGAATTCTTTTGACGTTACTCTGCTTACCCCAATATATAATTTGAATAATATATAATTGATAATGTTGAAATATTATTTAGTCAATATTAATAAATATATATATATAAATAATTAATAAATTAACGGTTATTTAATCAATATAAATAATTTATATATCCACACACACACACAATCTTCTGAAAAGTTATATTTCTTTTATTTCAATAATTTTTTAATAAATATATTTTTTAATGATTACTTCATCACTAAAAATAATATATATATATATATATATATTATTAATAATATATATATTATATTATTAATAATATATAATATATATATATATATATATATATATATATATATATATATATATAGTTATATTTGTTTTATTTTAAATGTTTTTTATTTAGACATAATTCTGCACTATAAAAAATAAACTTATCGGTAAGAAATCTAATGTCTATATATAAATTTCTATTTCATAAGAAATCTTTTTTAAATTCTATTAAGAAAAAAAATTTGTATATTACAACAAATATGTGAATTTTTCGAAACAAAACGAATAGATACTCGTTCCTAATTTTCAAACGATTTACGATTGTCAACATTGATAACGTGTACTGCTGTTCTCTCCTTGACCATGTTATGTATCGTTTCTCCGATAGTGTAATCAATATGCAACTTAAGAAAACTGTTCACAAAGATTTATCCCGATGACTATCTTCTAATATATATGTGAGAATGTGAAGAAACTAAGTGTATGTGTGTGTGTGGAAAGAGAGAGAGAGAGAGAGAGAGAGAGAGAGAGAGAATATATAATACGAACAAGAAATCGTATTTATCACATTCTCGACCCAATTTGTTCTCTATTCGTCGTATCAAAATCGTCATATTTACGAACAGGAAGAGTTCCTTAAAAGGATCTTTGATTCATCGATGCGTCGTCTTGAAATCAAGAATACGAACCTGTTCATTCGCGCTCTCTCTCTCTCTCTCTCTCTCTCTCTCTCTCTCTCTCTCTCTCTCTCTCTGTGTGTGTGTGTGTGTGTGTGTGTGTGTGTTTGGATGCGCGCACGCGTGTAATTGTATGTATATATGCGCGCGCTCGCGCAGATGTTTGTGTGTGTATGAATGTATGTATAGAGTAAACTTCTTTAGTAACATCGTCTTCTTTCGTTTTTCCTTCGTCGTGACCTACTTTTCAAGAAAGGGAGAAAAACGTCAAAGGGTAAGAAAAAAAACAAGAGACGAATCATCGAAGGTAGAGAGAGAGAGAGAGAGAGAGAGAGAGAGAGAGAGAGAGAGAGAGAGAGAGAGAGAGAGAGAGAGAGAGAGAGAGAGAGAGAGAGAGAGAGAGAGAGAGAGAGAGAGAGAGAGAGAGAGAGAGAGAGAGAGAGAGAGAGAGAGAGGGAGGGAGGGAGGGAGGGAGGGAGAGAGAGAGAGAGAGGAAGAGGGAGGGAGGGAGAGAGAGAGAGGAAGAGGGAGGGAGGGAGACGTGTACTTTCGTTTACTATTTACCTTATATCTGAATTCTCTTTCTCTTCATTTTCTACTACTTTCTGAAGTTCAATACTTTCAAAGTATTACTCTTTGCAATCTGAATCATTGATAAGATTTTATCTTTTACTCTAGAAAATAAAATATAACGTAGGTGTGTGTGTGTGTGTATATATAGTTTACATTCGTATCTTTCACGCGTAGTAGAAAATTAGCTGAACGTTTAGAAATAAATAATTAAGGAATTCGTTTATTCGTTACGTCAGCTAGTTTATATCGATTAAGTCGATCGTTAAATTAATCACGCGCGTAGACTACTTACTACACGTGTACGGACTAGCTCTGTGTTGGTTAATGCTTTCATTCTACGATCTAGTCTCATTAAGCATGAATGAAAATTTTCTACCTCTGAGAAGAGTTCATTCGAGATATGCGTTTGCGAATAGACCATGCGAGTAAACGCGTAGTAAGTCGTACGTACATGTGTTATAACGTTTCTCTATTTTATTCTTTTTTATATGTACACGATCATTAAAAAACCACTAGAGTTCGTTTTTTTATACCCGTTATATTAGTCCTGTCGAAAAATTTTACCGGTTTTATTTCAAAGCACCTGTACCGAAAACCGAA
>NC_140821.1:5282500-5310000 GCF_050613455.1 Vespa mandarinia | reverse complement strand
GCGATAACGAAAATTGTGTTTGTCGACTAATGCTAAAAAATAACATATGTTCGTTTCTAAACTTGATCAGTTTAAAAATTGACTTATTTATATATTTTCTTTTTTTTTTTTTTTGTTTTCTCCCTTAAAATTACATTACACAGAAAAATCGAAATGAAAGGTTGGATCTTTTATCATTTTAATTCTTTAAAGTGTAAACAGATATTACGTTTCGTACAAAGTGAGTATGTCTTCTTCGGACGATTAAATGAATGACATTTTTTCGTCATTCGCTTCGTTAATTGGTCATTAACCTAACATCATGCGTGTGTTGAAAATGTTTACAGTATGATACTCGTCGTGACGCAGAATCAACGTAGGATCGACGCGTAAATGATGAAACGGGGAAATTGCGTAGTTCGTATCTCGCATAACCATGTTCGAGCTATATCCCTTCTTTCGTGGAAAGGGTGTTCCAGGAGTAAATTATTTCTTCATGCATCCATTCTATGAACGTTAAACTACATCGAGTGTAATTGACAGATCATTTATTGAAAATGTAATTATATCGTTAAGTTTTCAAAGAAGTTATACAATAACAACAATAACAAAGAAAAAGGATGATATTTTCTGCAAGTATCTTTTTTTTTTATGATTACGTTGCTATAACAATGAATTATGTTGTCATGTTTCATTGAATTTACTTTTTCATCTATTCCCCGATGACGTTCGTTATACTCATCATAAATTTATTCTCTGTCTTTCTCTATCTCTCTTCCTCCTTCTCTCTGTCTCTCTGTTCATTATTTTGTTTGGAAGTAGCACGTGATGCGATCGATCGTAGAGTTCGTTCAAGAGAAAGAACATAAACGATAAGAATAATGTCCCTATCGAGAATTCGCGAAATTCATCAAAAAGACGTATCTATTAAATTCCTAAATATTTTTTGTTTCTTATCGTTAGTCATCCTACAATCGATTTCTCTCTCTCTCTCTCTCTCTCTCTCTTTCTTTCTTTCTGAATAATTCTTGAATTTCTCGGCTCCTGAATTTTTCAAGAATAACTTGAAAGTTCAAAATGTCAAATGCATGAATCCAAGTACTTGGTTTTCCAACGATAGAGTTTAGTTTAATACTTCGAGGCTAGACAGATAAAATAGACTTCGACTCACTTACTATCAGCTACTATGATCTCTTCACCTGTTATGCTCTCTCTTTCTGTCTGTCTGTCTATCTATCTATCTATCTATCTATCTATCTATCTATCTATCTATCTATCTATCTATCTATCTATCTATCTATCTATCTATCTATCTATCTATTTATCTATCTATCTATCTATCTGTCTGTCTGTCCCCTTCTTTTTCTTTCTCCTTCTCTCTCTCTCTCCCCCCTTTCTCCATCTCTCTCTCCCATTTCTCCCTCTCTCCCTCCTCTTTCGCTTTCCCCTGCAATTCCCATTCACGTTCCTCTTTGAACGATATCGCTTCTAAGCCGACTTGCGCTTCGACTGCTGCTGCTGCTACTGCTGCTGCTGCTGTTGCTGTTGCTGTTGCTATTGCTGTTGCTGTTGCTGTTGCTGCTGCTGCTATTGCTACTGTTGCTGTTGCTGTTTCTGTTGCTGCTGCTGCTTTGTCAATTAGCCCATCAATTTCGCACAGCATTAATCATTATCTCATCGATCCTCTCTCTTGCAAATGCTCATCCCGTAGCTTATTTATTCGACGAATAAGAGAGATATATGCCGATAACAGAATATCCGTATGGTTTGTGTATCGGACGCATCGAGGATTATTTCACGTTAACAGTATTCGTTTTTAACGTTATAATAGATTTTTTTGTTTGTCTAAAAAAGAAAAAAGAAAAAAAAAAGAAAGAAAGAAAAAAAACTTGATCGTCTTAATTAAGATCATTTCTTCTTTTTTCTTTTTTCTTTTTTTTTAATCTTTTCTCTCTTTTTTTCCTTCGGTAGAATTTCAAATAGTTTCTTTAAATGTTAGTTATACCAATTTGAAGATTGAGAGGAAAGAAGGTGACTGGAAAGTTAATAAGTAGATATGTACAGTCTTATTATATAATTAATTATAATTGAGTGCGTGTGTCTATATATGTGTGCACGCGTTAGTATAATTATCGCCTTAAGATAATTTCTCCCTTCTACCTTTTTTCTTTTTTTTTTTTTCGTTTTCAGAATTTCAGATAGCCCCTTAAAATGTTAGTTAATCCATCTAATCGATAGATACATAGAAAGTGAAGTATAGCATATATATACGTATATATGTATGTATGTATGTATATATGTATGTATATTTGGTATAGTTTCGAATTCGATCGATGAAGCTTTTTCGTAAACTAGTTTCCTTCGAAACTCGATCACAGCCATGTCAGTGGTTATGGCCATGATGGTAGGTTCCCACTCAAAGACTTCATCCGAAGCTGTTCAGCGGTTAATCCTATTTGATGTATAGTCGGATTATTAAGAGCCCGTGTCTATCTTTCTCCGTGACTTCGTAAGATATTTTAACGATAGATCAATAATGTGCGTGTGACAAAGAGGAAGGAAAAATTAAACACAATTTTTTAGGTACACTGATGTACCTAACAATATCTTATAATTTTATTTATATTATTTAATTCGTTTTATATATACATATATATATATATATATATATATATATCGTTTTAAAACGATTATAAATAGGATTTTAATACGAGATATAAACGAGTTACTATTAAATGATTATTATCATAGCAAGCGCAGTCTCTTGATCGAACAAGTGCAAGCATTAACACTTTGATATCGCGTAACTAGTATTTACGTAACACCTTTGGAATCACTTTAACGAGCACCTTTGTACATATGATATGATTTCTTGAAAGCATCTTGTTCATTTTGAATAGTTCTATTTTCTCGTTGACAGATCATTAAAACACAAAAATTATATGTAAAGTCGAAAATTATTGTCGATTTTAGTCATGATTTATTAAAAAAAAAAGAAAAAAAGGATAGAAATAAAAGAAAACCAATAAAAAGAATAAAGAAAAAAGAAAAAGCTAACATTTTCATGCATTTAATGAGATCGTTACGATATCATCTTTTATAGCTTCATTTATCATAAGAATCTCACGTAAGAGATGTGTTATTATAATTTTCTTTTTCAGTTCTTCTTCTTTTTTTGTTTTTTTTTCATATTGTTGATTTTTTCTTTTTTCGTTTTCTTTCTTTCTTTTTTTTTTCTTTTTTTTTTCTTTTTTTTTTTTTCGATACATCGCATGCCTCGTATATTTTCGAAACGAGAACGCTCGACAGTTAAAACGAGTCGTTGGAAGATTCGAAGTTCGTACTCGTGTCTCTCTCCTTTCTGAAATCATCTCCTGGAGCGGGCGACCTTGAAACCAGCTGACAAACCGGAGAGAAAGAGAGAGAGAGAGAAGAGGAGAGGAGAGACGACGGCTGTGCGAAAGAAGGATTGCGCAACGCTTCGAAATACCATAGCTTTCGATCTCTCCCTCTCTCTCCCTCCCCCCTCTTTATATCTATCTATCTATCTATCTCATTCTCTCTGTCTCTCTCTCTCTCTCTCTCTCTCTCTCTCTCTCTCTCTCTCTCTCTCTCTCTCTCTCTTTCTTTCTTTCTTTTTTTCTTTCTTTTTTCTGCCTACAGTGGTCCTCCTCATGCCAGATTCTTTTTATTTCTCTTCGGGACGAGTTGTATAAATGGAAAAAAACAACCTTTCTCTACCCGTCCAGCACGATCGATGTATTCGTCTTCTTTTTCTTCTTCTACTTCTTCTTCTTCTTCTTCTTCTTCTTCTTCTTCTTCTTCTTCTTCTTCTTCGTCGTCGTCGTCGTCGTCGTCGTCGTCGTCGTCGTCGTCGTCGTCGTCGTCGTCGTCGTCGTCGTCGTCGTCGTCGTCGTCGTCGTCGTCGTCGTCGTCGTCATCACTGTCCTTGTCGTCATTTTGTTGTCGCCATTTCTTATTTTTCGTCCTCCATCTATTCTTCTTCCTCTTCGTCCTCCACCTCTTCTTCTTCTTCTTCTTTATCCTTCACCTCTTCTTTTTCTTCTTCTTCTTCGTTCTCCACCTCTTCTTCTTCTTCTTCATCCTCCTCTTCTTTTTCTTCTTTTACTTCTACTTCTACTTCTACTTATTCTACTTCCTTTGCCTTTTGCACACACGGGCGAGCATGTGCACGAAATATCGACCGTTCTCCCTTCGTGTGGATTTAGTCTCTAACTCGCATGGATATTCTTTTTTAACGCGACAATTGCTATATATTATGATGAGAAAAAAAGGGAGGAGGGAGGTGGATGAGAATACATGAATATGAGATTAGAATTGTTTCGAAATTTCATTATAATGGCTCGATGTTAATTCGATAAGTAATAAAAAAAAGAAAAAAGAAAGAAAAACGAGGAAAGAAAAATCGCACATGCGTACATATATTTTAAATCGTTAATTGTTCATCGTTAGTTAAAACAATAGTTTTTTAATTTAACATTAGAATTATTGAACTTGTAAATCAACGGTTTTGAGATGGTTTTCTTTTTAATCGATTAACGAAATTATAATTATTAGAAGATTCTTTTCTTTCTTTCTTTTTTCTTTCTTTCTTTCTTTCTTTTTTTTTCTTTCATATCTGTTTCTTTAACCGAAATCTGTTTGTGTTTATTTATTTACTATTTCGACTATTTAAATAAATTACAAATAATGACGAACGAAGAGTGGTATGTGTGAGCGTGTGCGGTTACTTTTTTCTTTTTTTTTTCTTTTTCTTTTTTTTCCTTTTTTCTTTTAGTACTGTCAAACTGGCAGATATGATAAAAATAAATAGTTCTAATGTTAATTTACGATCGTTCTTGAAGTATTAATATTACAAATTTTTTGTCGATAAAAATAATACAATCGCATATGCATACGTATACACACACACACACAAAATAAATGTTACATAGAGTTAGATAGAGAATATTTTAATTTAATCAACTTTAAGTCGTATTAATATATTAATATATTAATATAGTTCGTTAGAATGAAGCTTTTCTCGTATCATCGATTTCGAACTTGTTCCGGACACTGTCTATAATCGTTATTGTTCGTCGTTGCGTTATCGTCAGGTTCGTCTTTTTCTCTTTTTCTTTTCTTTTTCTTTCTTTCTTTCTTTCTTTCTTTTTTCTTTTTTTTCTTTTTTTTTTCTTCTTTTTTTCTTCTTTTTATGTACCTACGAACGAGTCCGTCGATACGCGTCATTCGTAGCAAGACCTTCGAGTTATCGAGAATGCTACTTTGTATTCTCGGGTTCGTAAACGTGGCTGACGTGTATTTCGTACGTTCCGTTCCCATATGCTCGTCATTGTCGTAGTCATTCTGTTCAATCGACCTATCGAACAAACACATCGTGTTTATTTCACAAAATTTTCTATATGCGTTCTTTGTCTTCTAAATTATCGGTCGTTAGCTTTTTGATCATTCCAATTTTAAATTATCTGCATATATATACCTTCGAGAGAGAAGGCAGAAATTTGAATTGTTAGAATTTTTTTCGTCCGAATGCATAATATATATTTCAGTAAATATGATAATATATTTAACATTTAAAAAAAAATCAGATAGATAAAACGTATTGATATTATTATAGGAAGTAGACATTTTCTATTCTATTTCTTTTTTTTTCCGTAATAACGAAGAAAATATAACATTATAGACGAACATTCTCTCTCTCTTTTTTTTTTTTTTCTTTTTCGTTTTGAATATCACAAAGAAAAGATACGAGTAAGATACAGATGTGGTGAATATGATGGAATAAAAAACCGATGCTGTGAAAGGAAATAGGAATTGAGTTGTGGTGATGTGTAGTGGTAATGTCATAGAGAGTGAGAGCGAGAAAGAGAGAGAGAGAGAGAGAGAGAGAGAGAGAGAGAGAGAAAGAGAAAGAGAGAGAGAGAAAAAGAGAGAGAGAAAGAAAGGTATTGAATATATAGAAAAGAAATAGAAGAAAAGAAGAAGGCGAAGGAGAAGGAGGAGGCTGGTATCGGAAGGGTTGTGGCGGGTGAGGCCAGGGACGGTTCTCCATCACTGTGGAAAGGAGCTATGATGGCCACCACCCTCGCTCGCTCATCGTGCTGCTTTTGAAGGTCAAGGTTTCACGCCCCTCTTCCATCGTAGTTACGTGCTAGTGAGGAGGGGTTGGTTGGTGAGAGGAGAAGAGGGTTGTAGAAGGGGCTCGAGGGCGTATCGAGCAGAGTAGTAGTGCTGGTAACAGCAGCAGCATCAGCAGCAGAAACATCAGCAGTAGTAGTACCAGTAGCAGCAGTAGCAGTAGCAGCAGCAGCAGCAGCACAGAAGCAGCAGCAACACAGAAGCAACAGCAGTAGCAGCAGTAGAGGTGTTTGTATTTAGTGGTGCTGGTGGTGGTTTGTGGGTGGTCGTGACTCGACCGATACAGAGAGAAAGAGAAACAGAGAGAGAGAGAGAGAGAGAGAGAGAGACAGGGAGAGAGAGAAAGAGAGAGAGACAGAGAGACAAAGAGAAATAAAAGGTTGAGAGGGGTAGAACGTTACGTAGGTGGCGCCGGAGGGGTGCCGAGAGCCCGGTGCCCAGTATTTATAGCGCTTGCAAACCGATCGATAACGAATAGCGACACTGCGCAGTTGAGAACCCTTGTACCAAAGTCACCCTTCCTTTCTATTCCTCTACCGGCTTTAACTCACCCCTTTAGATCCTCTTTCTCTTTCTTCTTCTTCTTCTTTGTTCCCCTTTTGGATTCTCTAGTCTCTTCATTTTGTTTTTATAGTTAAGTATTTTTGTTTTTTCTTCTTCTTATTTCCCTTCTTCTTTCCCTTCTTCTTCGTATCTTTTTTTTTTTTTTTTTAAACATCGAACGATTTTCGGAAAACATAGAAACTACCTTAAATTTTCTTGTAAATATTCGTCATTCCGCTCGAACAACGGAGATAGACGGAGATGTAACATTGGGATCGTCGAGGGTCCGAAGGTCGACATATCGATTTGCTTGAAATTTGAAGTACGAGGGTTTAACCCTTGCGGCTGTGATAGAGTGTATATACGATGAATGGATATAGAGTAAAGGTAAGGGCGAGACTCTCCCTTTACCTTGCTATCGGTCTGCTCGATTGATTGATCGATCGATCTTTGTGATTCTCGTCTCATGATTTTAATTTATTTGAAATCTTGATTATTTGAAGAGTTTGTTTTGCATTAAATCCATTTTATATATTTATATTTATATATATATATATATTTATTTATTTATTTATTTATTTATTTATTTATTTATTTATTTTTTTATTTACAACTTGATTTTTCTCATAAAAAATTTATCGTTATCACATTTATCTAATAATATTAGATAAATTAATAATATTAGATGTCGAAGAGAAATAGTACAATAAAAAAATGTCAAGGAGAAAATATCACAAAAACGATTACGGAGATAGGGGCACGCCCGCATTATCAGAAATACCGACTAGGAAGATTGTTCGCTCGCAAATGGGCATTGCGCGAGTGCGGATGACAATGGTATATAAAAATCGATAGCCATGCGTCCGTCGTAGGGTGGACGCATTATCGGTTACATGGGTCTTGTGATTTCATCGGGATTCTTTCTCTCTGTTTATCAGAAAAGAATTAAAAAAAAAGATTAAATAGTTAATCGTTTTTTTCTGAATAACGGGAATAAAGGATAATGTTAATCAATCGTACCGAAGAAAGATTAATATTCAAAATGAGAAAAAGAAGAAAGATAATAATTTGTAATTCGATCAAAGGATATCAAAACAGATTATAATAACAGTAATAATAATGATGATAAAGAGGAAAAAAGAAGGAAAAAAAAAAAACAAAAAAAAAGATCAAAAACAAATTCGAAGCTAATTAGTTTCTACCCTGAAAACAAAAGTTAAACAAAAAAAGACGAATGAAGGAGAGTCATGTAATATTAGTGATATGTATAAACTCAAAGGATATCAAGAACGAAAAAAGGATACTGGACAACAGAGACAATAGCAATGGTTCGATTGGAAAAAGGCTGTTGTATAAGATCGACGAAAATCGCCATTCGCGACTCGAAGATATAAAGGGCACAGAGAGCAGCACAAGGTAAAGGACAGGCCGTATCGGTCACATGAGAGAGAGAAAGAGAAAGAGAGAGAGAGAGAGAGAAGGGTAGATGAGATGGAAGGAGAAAGGACCGCCCCCAAAGGCGGGGGTAAGTGCATTGCCATCCCTTTCGCGTTACCGGGCCGTACCAGTAGGCATCCCCCTCCTTGATCTGCGCGCATGAGAAAGAGAGTGCACAAAAGAGGGCACAAAAACAAAGTCATTGGAGGAGGAGAGTAAGAGAGAGAAAGAGAGAGAGAGGTGGGGAGAAGGGAGGAAGAAGGAGGGAGAGAAGGAGAAAGAGAGAAAGGAAGGACTCAAGGAAAGTGAGGCATTTGGGGTTGCTAGTGGAGGAGAGGAAAACAAGGTATGGGAAGAGCGGGGGGTGGGTGGAAGTAGAGGAGGTTAGATCCGGTGCGTTACGTCGGAGAAGTCGAATCACCGGGCGATCGTAAAGGTCGTAGGTGTTCTCTCTCTTTCTCTTTCTCACTCTCTCGGAAACACTCATTCTTTTTTTTTTATTACTTCCTCACTTCTCAGATGCTTCTCGGCAAGTCCTTCAATCGATTAGAAGATAACCAGCTGGCTGTTGGTGTCATTGATGACACCGACATGAGAAAGAGATCGTTCATTTAGGATTTTTCAATGATAAATTTTACGATGATTATTATCTTCGTGGTGTATAAGAGGCAACATGAATGGTTTCATTCGTAAACGTTACAAGAGTGGGGAAGAAAGGGAGAGAGAGAAAAAATGGACAACCTTCAAGTGGAAAAGTTCTACGCTTATCGTTCGTTATCGAAGATGCAACGCGACGGAAAATTACATTAGATTTGTAAAATCTTTTTAATAGGTTTTCTTTTCTTTTTTTTCTATTCATTTTTTCTTTCTTATTTATTTATTTATTTATTATTACTTATATTATTATTATTATTATTATTATTATTATTATTATTATTATTATTATTATTATTATTATTATTATTATTGTTATTATGATTATTATTATTACTATTATTTTCTTTTTTTTTTCTTTTTTAAGAGAAAAACGGAAAAAATGAGTAAAAAGTGTGGATGGATGGATGGAAATTTCAAGTGAAGAAGGAAGTGCGATGTCAACGGGTATTAATCATTGACGATTTCAATCAAAGAGTATATTATTACGATGAACTTGAAATAAATTTGTGGAACGAGCCCACGTTTTCGATCGATTATATACGTCACAAGCAAGATCTCTGAGATGCTCGTGAGTAAATTTATATAGAAAGTATATTTACACGTGATCAAAATTCTCGAGAAAGAAATAGAGAGAGAGGGGGGGGAGTGAGGGAGGGAGAGAAAGGGAGAGAGAGTAAGAAAGAAAGAAATCTTTTGTTAGTTTATTTTCGTTTCATCTCGCTTTTAATAACTTCCTATACGTTGATCCTATTAGTAAGAATGTTCAAATGACATGGACATACGTTAGATTAAAAGTCATCTCATCGAAAATTATATTTCATAATACAATTTATTATTATCAATATCATGACATCGTAGATATAAGAATTAATTTTCGAACCTATCTATAATATCATATAAAATCGTTTCTTCGTAATCGATTATTTTTAAAGAGGATAGAGGTCAAAGTTTTAACTTACGTTATTAACGATCATAATTCATATTTTATAAATATCACGACGTCCATTAAAAATAGAATATCACGTGATCGGCAGTTTACCGAGTTTTTGTTTTACGAGTGAAAAAGAAAGAAAACAAAAAACTTTCTTGCCTTTCTGATTAATTATTGTTCTATTAGGGAACGGATTTCCTTTTAAGAGTTTCACTTGAAATAATCTTGTTCAAACTCCAAGTGCGAACAATTATACTTTTAATGATACTTTATTGTATTAATCGTTAGTTGAAAATGAAGAGATTTTTCTTTCGTTTTTTTTTTTTTTTAAATATGCTTCGACGTTTACGGATTCTTATATTTATACATTTTCGAAAAAAATAACAATTTTAATCGACCAAAAAAGCAGGGAGGAATCTCAGAGTTGACGTGAACACGAATAACACTTCGTTAAATATGATGAAACATGGCCATTGTTTATATTCTTTTTTCTTTTTTCTTTCTTTTTTTTTACATTTATATCATTTTAATGAATTTAAATTAGATTAATCCTTTCGACTTCTTCCGTGTATTTGAGAATTTATAATAATTTTTTTCTTTTTTCTTTTTTTTTTTTTTTTCTTTGTTTTTTCATATAATAGATGGAACGGTATTTACATGTAAATTTCGATTTAAATTTTGAAAAGTCTAATATTATCCGTTCATGATTTTTATACGAATGTCGTGTGTGTGTGTGTGTGTGTGTGTGTAAGAGATAAATTGAACGAAAAAAAAATACAATTTTTTTATATTATCTTGCATATATATATTATTATTATAATATTTTTAATGCGGTATCTTCATTTGCTCGTCTGCGAGTATTTTTCTTTCTCGATTTCATGTTTTTATTTAACGATATGCAAAGAAAAACTAAACGTTTTACTAAAAATATAAATATGTTTCAGCGGAGGATAATATATTATCCGTGAGTAGAATGATGAAACGGTTGCACCGTGCAATTTGTATCGTAATTATAATATGATAAGAAACGGATAGCACCGAAAAAAAAATTTATCGGTTTTTAAAATGTACAAAATCATTTGTTTTATAATACAACGGAGATAATTTTTTTTCGTGTTTAAGAAATTTTCTTGAAGGCAAATAATTTTATGAAAATGAGAAAAGAAAATTCATACCGAATTTTTTACGACAGAAACGAAAAACAGTGTATAATTGAAAATAAAACAATACATAGAAAAAAAGAAAAAGAAGAAAAAAGAAAAAATTGAACGATGAAATATATCGCGTGTTCTATCGAAACACTCGTGTCCGTTAAGTTCGTATAATCTCCAAACGGACAAAATTCACGCCTACTTTCGTAAATCTTGTTGACATTTTTAAAAATAATAATAATAATAATAATAATAATAATAATACACTTTACGATCGTATCACCGACTTTTCCATGGAAGTAATTCGCTTTAGGTATAACCATTACGATTTTAATCTCTAATTTGTATCACTATTTGTCCTTCAAAGAAGATCATAATTTCTCATCCTTTATTTTCTTCCTTTAACGATTATCAAAATTACGATATACCACAAATTATTTCTTTTTATCATCTCATTAGAATCGCTATATTAGGTTAAAAGATTAATTGTAATCATTATCACATGAAAACGTCGATGCGGGAAGGAGAGAGAGGGGGGAAGAGAGACAACGTATGAAACTAATGAATTATGAGGGAATTATCGCAAAATCCATCGATTTATGAGTATGCATGAATTTATGGACGAAATATTTGTCCGCTCATATGTAACGCTCTTGCAATCAAATAGTTATCCTTTCTCTCTCTCTCTCTCTCTCTCTCTCTCTCTCTCTCTCTCTCTCTCTCTCTCTCTCTCGTATACACTTACATACACATTGTTGATATGAATATAGAAAAAGAAAGAAGAGTGACTCTCCTCTTACTTTCCGATAATCCATGATTGGTAAACTTTCGAGAATAAAAAAAAAGAACGTGTTTGCTTTTTTTGTTCTTCATCCCTAAAAAGAAGAAAAAGAAGATATTGAAGAATAAACGACGACGTAGAAGCGAAGTAATATAGTTATATACATCTATCTAAAGAAGGATAAACATCGTTAAATTGCGACGAACTGATTCGCTAGAAGTCGACCCTTTACTCCCACACGATAACGTTATTCTCGGATCACCCAGTACATTATTTTTTATCGTAACTATTCTCTTTTTCTTTTTCTTCGTCGTCGTCGTCGTCGCCGTCGCCGTCGTCGTCGTCGTCGTTGTCGTGTCGCCGTCGTTGTCGTCGTCTTCGTCGTCTTCGTCATTTTCATCGTATTGTATTTTGATACTAAGAATACGACGTGTTTACTGGCTGTGTTTACTGACTTTTCTCGCGATTTTGCTCTTTCTCCTCCCTTCTTTCCCCTCTTGCTTCTATACTACGTCTCTCAATGTTGAGTCATCTTGAGATATACCTACGTGTCGGTGCTCGAGTTCTCTCGCGTGCGATGAACACGCGACGTAGTAATAAAAATAAAATAATAATAATAATAATAATAATAATAATAATAATAATAATAATAATAATAATAACAATAATAATAATAATAATAATAATAATATTCTCCTTGACTCTCACAAAACGAACGATCTCCATTGCTTTTACGCATTCGTCTTGCGCACGTCGTACCCCTTTCATATTTCGTTAATAATAGTAATAGTAATAGTAATAGTAATAGTAATAGTAATAGTAATAGTAATAATAATAATAATAATAATAATAATAATAATAATAATAATAATAATAATAATAATAATAATAATAATAATAATAATAGTAATTTAATAATTTTATATCTTGTTTTTTCCCTCTCTTTCGCAGTAAGCCGACTACATTGCGAGTCAGAATCCTTCAAGATGGATCTTATTTTGGACATCAATAGCTGGCTCTATCCTATGGAATTAGGTGAGTTGTTTTTATCTTCTTTTCATGTCTCTCAATATATATGAAATAAAACGTTTGAGAAGTATTCGTTATCGTGTTTATATAATAAAAAATCCAAATGTATAAACTAGTTCGCTATGTGATTAATTTAATTTAATTCTTATTTCGTGTCACATGTAGAATTATCTGTTATAATTGATATTGTTTAGAAATAGAACGATATAGCATGACTTGTTTATGTCGCGGAAAGAAATTTGATAGACACGGTAGAGAAAAACAGAATGAGAAGGAAAAGCAGGTATATATACAACAAATCGTACACACGTACAATTTTTCCGGTCATGCGCGTGTGTATATATATGTATGTGTATATATATATATATATATATATATATATATTTATATATATATATTTATATATATATATTTATATATATATATATATATATATATATATATATATATATTTATATAAATCAACTGTCTTGTCCAGTATTAATGTAGGTCACGTTCGAGGGAAGACTTTCAAACGTCTTCGTTATATTATCCGTGACCCCAGTTTCTTCGTTAATTTCTTCATAAAGACGACCTTGGATAATATCGTGACAAAGAACGACGTTTTAACGTACAAAAGTGTCGTATCAAAGCCGATCATTCTTTTTCAACTTCGAGAGCAAACGATGGCACTCGGCACTTGTCGTCAATGTACATATGTATGTATATCGATCATTCAAAGTGAACGTTTTTTTAAATAGGGATAGTAGAAACAGAGTTAGATGCAAAGAAACAGAGAGAGAGATAGAGAGAGATAGAGAGAGAGAGAGAGAGAGAGAGAGAGAGAGAGAGAGAGAGAGAGAGAGAGAGAGAGAGAATGTAACAAATCGTCGCAGTGTAGCTTCGTTTGCATTTCATACGAACGAATGCGTCCGTTGTAATTTCCGGTTGGCGAGACGCCTTTTTTCTCTCTTCCTCACTTCCTATAATTTTTTTCTTTTCCTTTTCTGTTAACTTACTAACGTGGAAAAGGAACGTTTTCGAATTTTTTTCATTCTTCTTTTCTCTTTATGATGTTATTATTTAACGGGCGCGCATTCAAGAGAGCGAGAGAGAGAGAGAGTGAGAGAGAGAGAGAGGGAGAGAGAGATAGAGAGAGAGAGAAAGTAAGAAAGAGAACGAAAGTATATCGACTGATTTTGTTCATCTAGAAAAGTGAATTTTATCGGTTTTACTTGACATATGTTTATAAATAAAAAAGTTAAGTTCGATTAACAATCAGGAATAGAATGAGATTTACGAGTTACGAACGTAGAAATTGCGAAGCTCTCTATTTCCTGTATTACTTTCGGTTCAGATGGCACGTGCGATTCGGCTACAAATTTCTATTTTCCCTGTCGAATGAGATTTCGCGAGAGCGTCATGTCCGCTTCAACGATGAATGCCAAATGGAACATATGCCAAGAACAGCTACCGGCTGTACTGCATCTCGAAGTGTATGCTACTCTGCTTGCTTTCATCTCGGCCTTCGACCGGAATCGTTACTTCGGCGCGCATCAACTATTCTCTTTCTTTCTTTTTCATATATTTTGTAAAACGAATTACACTTTTCTCTTTCTTTATTTTCTTTTTTTTATCTTTTTCTTTTTCTATTTTTTTTTCTTTTTTTATTCCATTAAAATTCAATTGGTTAAGGATGATTCTCGGGAGATACTTTATATACAGTGGAAAGAAAAGTGATTTCATTTCTAAAAGGACCTTTACTAATAAATATTTCTTAATAGTTAGATGGCTACGTTTTAAATGGCGTTCCATTTAAAAATACAAATTATTTATTAATCTTACTATTCATGTCTCGCATAAATTGTAATCTCACCTTTGATGCATATTAAGTTTTAGTAAAAAATTCTATCGGTCTTACTTAAGAAAAAGGAAAAGAAAAAAAAATTCTTATCTACTTGATAATAATTTTTAATGAAAATCAGGTACAGCGTATACTTTTCCGATAAACCCAATGAAGTTAGAAAATCCCATGATTTATTTTTCCTTTACCGAGAAAAAAAATGAAAATTTCGGAAAAAAGTTGACATTGATAAAACCACGCTACGTGACTTCGTGTAAGCGCAACTCGGATGCGCAATGAGTGATGAAGAAAGAAAGATCGTACAAAGAAATAGAGAGTAAGAGAAAGAGAAGAAGAGTACAATTCGCATAACCCACTCGGACTTGCAAGTGCGCCCAAGGCCACGTTACGCTGCAGCCGCAGCAACAGCAGCAGCGGCAGCAGCACCAGCACCAGCACGAATTCCGTCCTTCCCGCTTATCCGAACGGTCGGCACAGGGTCGGTTTCGAGAACGCGGCTCCATGGACGCGATCCTGGATCTATCCCGTATTCGTTGGTGAGAGGTGGGAATAGTGCGCGCGAGCGCGTCACACCCACAAGTAACGAAGGACACGAAAGGGTGGGGTTGGCCAGTATCACCGTCGATCCTCCCGCATGTTTACAGATTCATATTCCCCTTCTGTGAGCACTCACACGAATGTACACCCTTCTCTACTTCTCTTTTTCTCTCTTTTATGCGTTCACGGCTTCCCCTCGCTTCATTCCCCACCACTATCGAAAGAGAAAGAGAGAGAGAGAAAGAGAGAGAGAGAGAGAGAGAGTGAGTGAGAGTGAGAGTGAGAGTGAGAGAGAGAGAGAGAGAGAGAGAGAGAGAGAGAGAGAGTATTAGCAACAGAGAGAAGCGCAGCAGCAGTAACCAGAAGATACCTTCCCTCGAGTTTCGTCTACTACAACATCGATCGATCTATATTCTCATTATCGTACAGTGAATACTAGAAAAACGACTAAACAACATGTACGTATGTTTATTATCATCATTTATATTAAAATGTGTGAATCATGAATACGATCAATAAGTACAGAAGAGTTTAGAGATGAGAAAAAAAAACGTATGATAACGAGAAAAAGGATTTACGATAAAGAAAATTCATTCTGAGATTAGAAGGAAAAAAAAGGAAAAAGAAAAGGAAAGAAAAGAAAAGAAGAAAAGATAGAAAGGCGATCGAAATAACAGACGGAGAAAGAAATGCTGGAAGACGAAGATAGAGAGAAAGAAAGAGTATGGTGGGGATAGCGCGCGCGAGCACGCTTACAAGAGGGGTGGCAAGGTTATAGCGCGTGGGGCCAGGCAGCAGGCCGCTGTATTGACGCGCGGCGTCGAGGCTTGCGCGAGATGACGCAATCCCTCTCCCTCCGTTCCCTGGCGAGCATTCGCGAACGTCTCCGAGTTACCCCCACTAATCGGACTTGACTCGCCCCGGCGAATCGTGGCTCTCCCCACTCCGACGTTAGCCGCGACGGCGACGGCGACGGCGGCAGCAGCGCAAGCAGCGCTCCCGCCTCACCTGGTAGCTCCCTCAAGTTCAATGCCAAGGTCAAAGCGGCTTAGACTCGGAGCCGTGTCGGTCGCGCGCGCCGCGCTCTCCGCTACTCGCTCCGTGCTACGGAAGAAGTCGACTACGTTCGTGTGTGGATTCTTCCGCTCTTTATTGCGATACGTATTTTCTTCTTGTTTCTTTTTCTATTTCTTCTTTTCTTTTTTTTTCCTTTTCTCTTTTTCTCACACTTTCTCTCTCTCTTTTACTCTTTTACTTTCTACCTTTATATTTATTTCTCTTTCTCGCTCAATCTCTTTCTTTCTCTTTCTCGCTCAATCTCTTTCTTTCTCTTTTGCTCTCTCTCTTTCTCTCTCTCTCTCTCTCTCTCTCTCTCTCTTTCTCTCTCTCTCTCTCTCTCTCTCTCTCACTCTCTCCCGCGAAAACGGTGATTATCGGTGAAAAAGTACCCGCGGCGGACATCTTGTTTGATTCGTGTGACGTCAGTGGCGGAAATTTCGAGCGTGTTCCTCTTTCTCGCAACGACGACGACGACAACAAGGATGAGGAGAAATGACGCCGCGTGGGCGTCGACGAGGGAGGCAGAAAGGGAGAAGAGAGAGGGAGAGCAAAGGGTGAACAAGAGAGAGAAGCTGTGTACTGCCTCGCGAGGATCGAACACCAGCCTCATCCGTTAATCGTCGTTGCGAGTCTCGTCGTGAAGGAACAAGGTTGCGACAGGTGTGCGTACAGTTCTCTACTAAACTACTACTACTATTATTATTGCTACTTTACTACTATCGTATTTGGATTCATCTGTTCCATTATTATCCGGATGAAGGAAGAGGAAATTGTCGAGGGAGAATGATATACATATGTATGTATATGTATATGTATTTGTATATATATATATGTATATATATATTCGTCGTGTTGCTTATTGCTCTATTCGGAGAATTCCGGGATACTGCATTATTTGATGACATGCAACGAGTGCGCTGCGTCTCTTCTTCGCGATCGATGATCACAACGATCATGCGAATTTGTCGGGGATCGTCGGCGTAGCGTAGCAATACCTCTCTCCCCTTCCGCTGCACCGAGCTGTGGCGCACTTTGACGTCAAGAAGCAAGATGGCGGTTTTTGGGTAGCCCGGAGAAGAGCGCGGCGGTCATCGCTTGTGCGTCGTCGTTGTCGTCGTCATAATTGTATTCGTAATCGTAGTCATAGCTATAGCCATAGTCGTAGTCTTTTCTCTAGCGTCGTCATCATCTTCGTCTCTTCGTATTATTCATATCAACGCCATTCAACATAATTCTCCTTTGGATTTTGTGCTACGGTATCGTCTTTCACTTCCTATCTCTCTTTTTCTCTCTCTATTTATCTATATATTTATCTACTTGTCTATCTATCTGTCTATCTATATCTCTTTATCTCTCTCTCTCTCTCTCTCTCTCTCTCTCTCTCTCTCTCTCTCTCACTCTCTCTCTCTCTTTCTTTCTATAATATTTTATAATATAAATAAAAAAATTTCTATTTATTCGAGATTAAATAAAACGATCATTTGATGTTTTGAATGAACACACGATTATACGACTATTAGAAAGGAAAAGCTTGTTTGTAATATGGTGGAGAGATTGTGTGTATAGGGGAAAGGAAGTTCGATCGTTCGTCTTACTTTCGAAATTACCAAGATCGTTCTCACGGAATCGTGAGACGCACGCAAGGTCGCGAATCCACCATGTCTCTCTCTCTCTCTTTCTCTCTCTCTCTCTCTCTTTCTCTCTCTCTCTCTCTCTCTCTCTCTCTCTTTCTCTCCGTCTCTCCGTCTCTCTTTGTGTCTATACTTACAAGTACAATTTCTAGTAGGATCAATTGGTTACGTAGATCTTCCAATATCGTTGTCTTCTCTCTCTCTCTCTCTCTCTCTCTCTCTCTCTCTCTCTCTCTCTCTCTTTGTCTCCTATTCCCCTCCTAAATCCCTCTCTCTCTTTCCCCTCCTCTTCCTCCTCCTTCTCCTCCTCCATCTCCTCTTCCTCCTCCTACTCGTACTCGTGTTCGGCGGTATCGATCGGCGTGATACTATAGCATTTTCATGAATATATGTTCACGGAATTAACCCTGACCTTGTACTCACAGTCTAACTTCTCTTACGTGTAGAATCTCTAACGATCGTAACAACGAACATGCGTTTCCTTTTTCTACGATAAGATAAGAAGATTCATTGAAAAAGATATTGTTTATATCTTTCTCATTTACGAAGCAACCATGCGATTCTCTTTCTTTCTATGTCTCTGTCTGTCCCTATATCTGTCTATATTTCCTCTCCCAATAGCAAGCGTACACCCTAACCTCCTTTCACAATCCGAGTCCCTTTTCCCTTTCAGATCCATCGCTAGTATCTTTCTCTTCTCTCTCTCTTTCTTCTCTCTTCTCTCTTTCTTCTCTCTTCTCTCTTTCTTTCTTCTCTCTTCTATCTCTCTTTCTTCTCTCTTCTCTCTCTCTTCTATCTTCTCTCTCTCTCTCTCCCTCTTCTCTCTTTTCTCTCTCTCTCTCTCTACTTACCTATCTACCTACCTACCTACCTCCCCTTCTCGTCCTTCACCCGATTTCTCTCGTCCTTTTCGCTCGTAACTCCCCTCCAAGTCGTATCTTTCGCGTTAAGGATTCTTCGTGTACGTGTTGCCTTCTCTCGAGCGAGGAACTTTGCGTTTCGCATATTTTAACCATCCGAGCGTGCAGTTTAGATCATAATGGCTTATTGTTCCATAAGACATTTCTCAAAGTATTAATTTGACTTGTACACTTAAAAACATTTTGTTCGTAAGTTTAAACGATCGATAATAATAGTTAATTAATAATTAATTAACATGTAAATTTATGAAATATGCAGATTAATTTATTCTACATATACGCACACACTATTATTGCTTATTTTTCTATAATCATCATCGTCGTCGTCATCATCATCATTATCATCATCATCATCATCTCTGTTATCAGCATCATCATCATTATCAGCATCAGCATCGTCATTGTTGTCTTTATATTTCGAATGTCGAAATATAAAATGTTGAAAAAAAGAAAATAAATAAGCTAATCACGTTTTGACAGTTCATTTTCTAAATCTTTCTCATTTGACGTAGTTACATAGAACGCGTGACTAATCACACATACGTCTCATATCGGAGTTTCGGTTTCGGTCGTTTTCGGCCGTTTTCGTCGGAGCTCGACTCGACTCGACTTGGTTCGACTTTGCTTTGCGGGAGTAATTTACTGATCGCTTATGTAATCGCCAATATCGCGAGACCGTTCGTTCGTGGTTGCCATCATCGTCATCGTCACCGTCACAGTGTCCAACAATTTTGAATTACTCGACTAACGCGCATTTGACTTTTACACGAGCTTTGTAACTCTTTACTCTATTATAGATCTGTCGAGCCAATGGAAGTAACGATCGTAAATGAATAAAAAATTTATCAAGTACGATTCTATTCAAGATACATATATTTCCATGTATGTATCCTCATTAAATATTTGATTTTTTTAATTTCCTATTCGAACCCTCCCCTATTTTCTTAATTAATCATCTGCAATGAAATGATCGATGACGATCAAAGATAGAACTGTTAAAAAGAATCGATAGAAATAATTAAAAAAAAAAAAAAAAAAAAAAAAAAAAAAAAAAAAAAACGAAACTTGCAGGTTCTCATTTTTACTCAATCCCCGTTATGCCTTGGAGTCATTAATAGTACACTGATACAAAAATAGTCTTGACATATTCTGATATATTTGATCGTTATTAAGATAATGGAACGCAAAAGATCGATATCTCTTTTTCCTTCGAATTCTCACTGTATCGTTTATCTTTATTTTTCTTTTTTTCTTTTTCTTCTTATTTCTCTCTCTCTCTCTCTCTCTCTCTCTCTCTCTCTCTCTCTCTCTCTCTCTCTCTCTCTCTCTCTCTCTCTTTATTTTTTCTTAGTAACGTCGTTTTCTTTCTTTATTTCAGGTGACAAATTTCGCTTAGTATTAGCAACGACTCTTCGAGAGGATGGTTATCCAGACGGAGGCGAATGGAATGCAACCGATCAAGAAGGTGGTTCGAGAGCAGACAGTTTTGAGTACGTGATGTCGGGAAAGGTTTATCGGATCGAGGGTGACGAGGCAAGCAACGAGCCTAGCAGTAGATTGTAAGTTTTTTAATGATTCATTGATTCATTAATTAATTTGTTTTACGTTAATAGAGATTAAATAATATCTTAAAATGGATCTCATATGATTTTAATTTATTTATTTCTTTCTTTTTTTATTTTTTTTTTCTCTTTATTTTTACGATTCGTAATCGAATAATACCTTTAATTGAATTTATAAAGAACAGATCGAGAATAGATCTACTTTAATAAAATTCGTATTAATTAATTTACTTTTTTTCTTTCGATACGCGTAAAGTTAATTCGTATAATTGAGAAGAAAGTGGTCAATTAATCGATTGGACAAATTGTATGATATATTCTCGTCTGTATAAACATTAATTTTACTTTAAATGCGATCTAAATATTTCATTGATATTATTCCTCGTCGCTACGTAAAACTGGTATAGGTATGATATATATATATATGTATATATATATATATATATGTATATATATACACATGTAAAGAGGATATATATACATATTATTATACGTGGTGGCGGCGACGAAGCGCGTAAACGCGCGCTTCCGCTCTGTGATCTCTGATTGGCCCGCTTCCAGTGCTCTCTCCAATCTCGTACCATCTCGACCATCACTAAATAAAAGCGTATTACTTTATACGAAAGGAATGAAAGAGTATAGAACGCCAGTCTTTTTTTTTATGTGCAAACAACGTAAAAAAAAAATATATATATATACCAAAGAAAAAAAAAAGATTACAAAAAGAAATGGAAAAGGAAAGAGGAAGACAAAAAAGGAAAACAAAAATGGGGGAAAAAAGATCGATTGTTTATAAACAATAATAAAAAAAATGTGAACGCGCTTTTGTCAATCAACGATAATATTTATATATTTTTTTTAATACAAACATTAATCGATATAAATTGGATATATAATTTTTTAAAGGTACTTGTATATCTCGTCTTTATGAACGAAGGAGAATGGTGGGCTGATCAACAACAGTTAATACTACTTAGAATCTATATTTAGAGTTTTACTCGATTTAAATGAAAAATGATAGACGCGTACAAAGTAAAAACATTTTTAATAGAGTTATCTTTAAGTGAGTCACGTTAACATAAAAAAAAACAAATAGAATAGATACGATAAATTCTTATATACGATAATAGATAAAAAAGAAAATTATAATTTTATTTTCAATCTTATAGATTGAATTTTTTTCGAAATCTCTTTATAGTTTCGATATCTTACGAATCTCGATAGTATACGAATTACGTATCATCACTGTTTATCACGAGGACGTTAATTTCGTTCGTGGACCTTGACATTACTTAAATGGTACGAGCCATAAAAGCCGAACGAGTAGACGTTTCTTTGTTCCGTATTACGTAAAAAAATTAATGATAGCTTCATCGAGTTTTTATGTGTGTTTCAAAATCGAGTCTTTAAAAATATATATATATATATATATATATATATCTATCTATATATATTTTATTTTATCTAATATATATATACATACATACACATATATGTACGTATACATATACATACAGGGTGTCCGAGAATAAGAGAAGCATATTTTAGCGACTGATTTTAGCTCATCTAAGCAATAAAAAAATAGTTATCAAAAGATTCAGCGAGAAAACAAAGTCAAATGGTGCGTATCTTTATATGAACTTGTTTTTTTCTTATTGTACAGATTTGTTGAAGTCACTCCTAAAATATTTTTCATTTATTCTGAGACATTCCGTGTATAAATATAAATATGCACGCGCGCATGTGTGTTCGTGCGTACATGTGCGTTTGTGTGTATGTATATATATATTTTTTCATTTCGTGTAAAATAAAAAAAAACAAACAAACATTACGGTTACAAAAGTTTAAAAGAGATAAAGTTAATTCAAGAGCGACTTATCGTTGACCTTGAAATACGATTGAGATGTCCCAGATGGTAAATGTCGTATCGTCATAAGAGAATGATGCAGGTTATCGAAGTGGAATTCGAGCGTTCGACTATGTCTGTGTGTATTCATGATATTATTGTCAAAGATAGAATGCAGCGTGGTGCATGTAGACACTCGATAAGATAAGACCGAGCAAAGCGCATACAGCTAGGTTACAGTAGACATTTTTTAATCAAACGAAAAATATCTTTATACTCTCTCGTAGATATCGCAAGAATTTTTAATCGTTTCAAAAGAAAATAAAACAAAAAAACAGAAAAAAGATTTTTCTAATATTTGACAGGAGAAGTATCTCGAAGGAATATATTTGACAGGAAATTTATAAATATCTTAAAAACTTTGAACGTAAATAATCTTCAAAAATCGAATTACAATTTTCTCATTCAATTTTAATTAACATAGATATTTGAATTTGCATTAGGAATTAAAAAAAAAAAGAGAAAAAAAAACCACTTGCATTGATCGTTTTCAATTCGTCTCGACAATTATCGTATCTTCTTCTCTTTCATTAGTTTTATCGCGCAAATTCAATATCTAGTTCTGAAAAAAAAAGGAAAGAAGAAAAAAAGAAAGAAATCTATCATAATTAATCCTATTAATTCAAGAAGAAGGAAGAGAAATTGAGGAAGAAATTGTATTTTCAATCTATAACAGTTTTTTTTTCCCCTTCTCAATTTATTAAAAATCGTCGACAGTTATATTACAATTATCGGTAAAATTCCAAGGGAGATAAATAGTAATATTTGATTTAACCAAAATTTATTCATTAGTTGGGAAAATAATGGATGATAAATTTTAACCCGCACATACTCGGCCGGTAACGGATCAGACAATTGGAGTATCGAATTTTCGCACGCTCAGCAGAGCTACGAGGAGAGAAGAAGTACTTCGTTATCGCTTTATCTCTATCATCCTTCGCTACGACATCAAAAAAAAAAGAAAAAAAAAAGGAAAAGAAAAGATAAAATATCCAACAAGGAGAGAGACAAAAGAGAAAGAGATGAGGAGTAAGAAGAGGAGAAGGAGAAGGAGGAGGAGGAGGAGGAGAAGTAAAAGTAGAGTCGGCGAAACGGGGAAAAAACAAAAAGATATCAAAAACAAAACTAAAAAAGAAAGAAACAAAAAACAGAACAAAAAAGAATAGAGAGAAAAAAAGAGAGAGAAAAGATATGAGAAGAAGGAGAAGAATCATGGTGGTGGTAATGATGATGATGTTGATGATGATGATGTGGATGATGATGAGGATGAATCGAAGCGACGAAGCACGGTCGGTAAAATAGTGTGGATGGCAAAAGAAAGGAGGTGGCGAAAGCTGCTCTCGGAGAACAGGGAGCCACTCTGCGTTCACTCGGTAGATAATGAAGCGAGTGAACACAGCTGGTGGTATCTCAGTTTTCTGGGGGCGTTGGCAACTCTCATTGGTTTACCAGCTGACCACTACAACCCGGTTGTCTCTCTTTCAATCTCTCGGATGCAGAACTTCTCTGGTCTCTCTCGAAGAGCTCGCGAAGCTTGGCCTTTGTGGTCATCATTGCTACTCCTCTTTCTCTCCCTCTCTCTCTCTCTCTCTCTCTCTCTCTCTCTCTATATATATATATATATATATATATATATATATATATATATCTTTCTTTCTTTCTTTTTTTTTCTTTCTCTCTCTCTTTATTTCTATGTGATCTCAAAAGAGAATTCTCTACGAGAACGAAGAAGGAGGACGGAAGAGAGAAAACCGGTCGACGTGTTGTAATCAAGATAAAAAAGAGGATCGTTAAAAAAAAAGTGGACATGTACACGCGAAGAAACTTCCTTTCGTTCGTAGGACACTCAATCGACCATGACAATGACTACGTCGATATTCGTTCTCGATCTCTCTCTCTCTCTCTCTCTCTCTTTTTCTCCATCAAGGATCCATCATGAAAATTTTGATCGCATAAGAACACTTACGAATTTAGAAGGGATCATCTTGGACCGCCGTTAGTTTATTTTCGACCGACCCACGCTTAAAGATCTTATCTTACATATTTTCGTTAAATCTTGGCAGTTCCATTTTATCTTACGATGCATCATGATCATGATTATCATCATCATCATCATCATCATCCTCTTCTTCTCGTTCTTCCATATCAGCAATTTTCTATTTTCATTCACTAGGTAAGAGGAGGACGAGTACAACGAAGTGACCTCTTAATCATTTACAGTTCTCCACTGTCAACTCTCTCTCTCCCTCTCTCTCTTTCTCTCTTTCTCCCTCTCTGTCTATCTGTCTGTTTGTCTATCTCTATCTGTATCTCTCTTTCTCTTTGTTCGTCGCTCGTTAAATTTCATCCACTGATTGACTACTTGTGATTCATTTTACAAAGTACGTTTCACATAAAGTGATCATATTTGATTTTTCTTACTTCTCCGGAGAACAAAGATTAGGAATCGTCATCATCGTCGTCGTCGTCGTCGTCGTCGTCGTCGTCGTCATAATCATAATCATCATCGTAATCGTCATCGTCGTAATCGTCATCGTAGTCGTCGTCTTCGCCTTCATCTTCATCTTCATCTTCATCGTTATTGTCGTCCTCTTCGTCCTTGTCGTCGTTTTATTATAATCTAGCTTTGAAACGTTTTACACTAAATATCCTCGAGGGTATAAGAAAGTAAGATCCTTTAATCGATATATTTAATTAAGAAAGACGTACGTATCATTCATCGTCTTGTCATGAGTTAAAAGGAAGACGGAAATGGGATAATATATAGCTTCGATATCACCTTGGATTTGATTTTATCATCTTTGAATATTTCGAGACCGATTTGGTGTATAATCGATTATTAATGAAGAAGACGTATAGTTTCATAAAAGTAAAATTTTCATAAGTTCCATAAGTATTAAAGAGAATGGAATTTATAAATTTTATCGTCTTTCTATTTTTTAATATATATATTTTTCTTTTTTGATTAGTGTACATATGTCTATGTATGCGCGTACGCGCGTGTGTCTCTCTATGAATATTCTAATGTCACTTCAATTCGTACGTAGGCGTATACATGTACGCGTACAACTATATATTATATATATATATATATATATATATATATATATACATACATATGCACATTGGTATACGTATATATACATTGATATATGTATGTACGCGAGGCCAAACGGGGGCGTGACATCTGGGAAATGAATTATTGATCGGGGTCGTCCGAGACCCCGGAATGGATATAGCTAATCCGTTGGCAACGCGCAGGCACACGCATGATGTTGCCAACAACGCGTAATGCAACCTCGATAGGCCTTCTATGTGTGTACTGTACCATTCTATGTGTTGCTGTCGTGTGCGTGTTATATGTCTCTACGTCCTTTACCTGTGTCCCGGTCTCTCGATTCTCCGTTAATTATTCCAACCAACGCGAATCGATTTCGTGAGAGCTTTGTCCAATATATATATATATACGTGCGTGCACTCGCGCCCGCGCGTATGTGTTTTTTCGCGTTGTATATGATGATGTGTGTGTTCTTGTCGTGTCGCTCGTGAAAGTCATATCTTTCTCTCTAATCGACAATAGACGTCTATCTCTCTCTAACATTTTTATTTGAAATCAATTTTTCAATTAACTTTCCTTCATGTTTTTACTTCGAAAGAAATAACGATAAGAAAAAGCTTATGAAAAATAATGCAAAAAAATCTTTGTATTTAAAAAAGAAAAAAGAAGAAAGAAAAAAAAATCGAAAATTTTCTATACGTTTCTCTTTCTAATTTAAGCATTTTAAGAGTTTATCGAAAGGTCACAGTGTCTTTGTGTTACGTTTTATTGTAACAAAAGAAGAAAGAAAGAAAGAAAGAAAGAAAAAAAAACAACTCAAATTATATTTTGTTCTTTTTTTTTGTTTTTTTTTTTCTATTTTTTTTTTATTTTTTGTTACTCTCTTAGAAGACAAAATTTAAAGATAATATAAAAGAGACTTTGTATGTTCGTTCGTTCCTCGAATTTCGCGGTTAAGAACGGTAATACAATCCTATTGTAAACCGCAAGAAATTTTTTTACTTAGCTCTCGTCGTACCAGCCAGCTAGCCAGCCAGCCAGCAAACAAGTCAGCTGATCACGGACGGTGCCTATTATCACGCGCGTGCGTGCACGCGTGCGCATGAGTAAGCAACATTATGATTGGTCGAGGGACGCGCGCGCATACGGCCCTCTAGTCGCGGACGCAAGGTCGTCCGGGCTGTCAAAAACAGCTGAGTCGCGCGCACGGGCGGCCAATCAGCTGATGCTCGAGCTTTTAGCTGGGCTTCGACCAGCTTCCAACCAAATACTTGCTTTATTATTTCGTCGTTTATTATTCTTTAATATTTACTTTATTTCATTTTTCTTTCTTCTTGCTTTTGCTCAACTTCCCTCTCTCTTTTTTTTCGGTTATTACAACGTCATAGACGAAATACGGTTATTAATATATACGTATATTCTTTTTTTTTTTTTTCTTTTTTTACATTGGCTTTTAAATGCTCAAATGGAAAGAAGATTAATTAAAGCGGGAAAGTTCAGCAAGTGTTTTATTTTCTTTTTTCTTTTTTTTTTCGAATTTAAAACTCATAAAACGAGATTTAGTCTTTTCAACACTTTTCTTGCGTAAACGATAATGTTATATTTTATCCATTTAATAGAAGACTAAAAAGAGATAATGAGTAAAGATTTGTGTTCTTTGTCCTTATTATTGTATTAGCTACTTTAATTGCGTTTTTAAGATCCTTATTTTCCTCCCTCCTCTATTTCTCTTAAATATTATAAATTGATGATAAAAGTGATTGAATTAAAACGCAACATCCGTGTGGTTCTTGTTTTTCTTTATAATATGAAAGTTTATAATAGATCACTAATAAAAGATTGGTAATATAAAAAAGGAAAAATAAGAAGATGACGATGAAGAAAAAGAAAAAAAAGAAGAAGAAGGAGAAGGAAAAATGAAATGATACTCATTTATCACGTCAACATAACTTAACCATGTTATGCTCAGGTTCTCTATCTTCGCCGGTAGCATATTAATTTCAAGGCAATGAGTTAGCACACATATCGTGCTTTTATACAGAAGGTAATAAATAGTAGTATGAAGTTCCTCGATAAATGATCAGCGACCGGGGGTAGAGAGAACTCGTAGGTTACGTGTTTCATATCCTATATGATTTTCAACAAAGATCTCTATGAGACTATAAAAAGAAAGAAAGAAAGAGAGAGAGAGAGAGAGAGAGAGAGAGAGAGAGAGAGAACAAACATACAGATACATCAGATGATATACATACATAGTACATGCTCGCAAGTATCAAAGACCCTACATTTCCTGACGGATGCACCAAATTGCAGAACA
>NC_140821.1:5197500-5277500 GCF_050613455.1 Vespa mandarinia | reverse complement strand
TTCATTAAATGAAACACTTTTACAGGTTTACACCTGTCCATACAACAAACGTATAGATAACAAGCGATTAGAATTTAGTTGAATAATATAACGAAGCAAACGAATTTAGTGTTTAGATTCCTATTTACAATATTTTCGTTCTAACTTGAAATTTTTCATGTAAACATACATATGTATAAGTATTTTAATCATTCTCTTTGAAATTTCATTTGATATTATTACTTTCGTTGCTTTAATAAAACTTTCCTTGATTATATTTCGTTAGAGCAATACGTTTAATTGTTTGTAAAAAATATTTTACTCGGTAATACCGGAATTAATTGTTATTATGTATATGTTTTATTCGTGTTCTTTCGCACACGAGCTTTTAGGAACCGTGACATTGAGATTCTAGTGTACAGTAGTTAAGAGACCTTTTCACGCAGACGGCGTTCGTACAATCGACTACACGTTTTATACATGCTTTTATACTACGACGACGACGACGACGACGACGACGACGTCAGAAGCATCAACGAGACCACGTCGAGGGCCACGTGTTGCGCTTCTTCTCACCCTCATTCTTCTCTCTTTCTCTCTCACTCTCTTTCTTTCTCTCTCTTTCACTGTCTCTCTCTGTCTCTCTCTATCTCTCTGTTCTTTATGTTTCTTTCTCTGTTTCTTTCCCCATAGAAGTAGAAACTCTATTGTATGTGATCGAGTCTTTTCAAGGTTAATTTTTGTTTTTATTAATTACTTTAAACGTAATATTTTTCTTAGTTATTATTTTTAGATATTATAGGGTTTTTTTTCTTCTTTTTTTTTTTGTAATAAAATGAAATAACCCTTTATAAAGCCGATATAGCTTTGTAGCGACACACTCGCTCATGCTTTTGTTTCTTTTAAAGTCATTTCATTAATATTATTCGTGACAATATTGATTCTTAATAATTAATATTATTATAAAATTAGATTAATGTTCGTTATAAAGTATTAATTTTATTTATAATAATTATATTGGTATGAGCTTCATGTTTATATAATTTTTTATTAAATGTCCAACAAAAATTTAATTATACAGGATTATCTTATGTTAATCTTTACTTTAATCAATATATTTATTTACTATCTTTCATAACCTTTTTCTTCTTTATATATTATAGTTTTTTATATTAAACTTTATGCTTATTAGAAGGTATACGTAATGGAATTTTTGTAAAATGTCACGAAAGAAATTTTAAAAAAGTTATAATTAAAGTCCGACAAAATCGAATGCCGATAAATTATGAAATGAATGTAAATGTTATTTGCATATTTCTAAATAAATATTTTTTTTATAATTCTCTCTCTCTCTCTCTCTCTCTCTTTTTCTCTTTCTTTTTGTCTCTTTTTCTTCCTCTCTCTACCAACTGCACACGACACAGTTGTCACCAAGCCAAATTCGGATATCTTTAACCACGAAATGTGTCTTATCGAGTATCTCATTTTGTAATACCGATCGTAAAGATTAACCACGAACGCATAACCTTCGATGAAAAAGAAGAATACGATAAAAATAAATTCTCCAAGAATATATTATATGTTTTATTTGGACAATTAGTAAAAACTTGAGAATAATAAAATGAAAGGAGAGCGAGAGAGAGAGAGAGAGAGAGAAGATAATCGTTAATATAGGAGAGAGTTGCCAAAATCATTCTACTTAAAATAATTTATGTTTCTTTTCGTGTTTGGTATAAATTTTTATGCAATTTATTATTCAACCTAGTCATTTGATATTTATGATAACTACTGTAACATATTCACATACACACACAAACGCGCGCGCATGTATGTATGCATGCGTGTAACTTTTTTCAAGTTAAATTAAGTTTTTTGTTTTTCTTTTTTATCTGTGTACGAAAATTATGATTTAAGTGGTCAGTCGGCCTAAATCGTATCTTATTTTTATAGTAATTCATTTGTGAAGAAGAAGAATATATATATATAACAAATTTGTTATTAATAACAAAAAGAAACAATTCAAACGAATTTTATTAAATAATGTATTTGTGATAATCAATTGACGATAATATTTGTGCATGCATAATTCATCAATAGACGATGATTTAATCTAAAATATGTATAACATATATAAAAACAAATCAATTATCTTTGATCCTTGGCGTTACAGAAATGAATTATTTATTTATTACGATATGTATCTCTCTCTCTCTCTCTCTCTCTCTCTCTCTCTCTCTCTCTCTCTCTCTCTCTCTCTCTCTCTCTCTCTTTCTCTTTTCCTTTTTTCTCTTTCTCTCTCTCTTGCCAAAAATAATATGCCACAAGAAAGTAACGCATATCTACGATCGTTTTGACGCGAAAAAAGTAGTTCGTTTCCTGCTTTCCATACAGAGAATACAAACAGACAGAAGTACACAATCAAATAGACGCACACACAACAAACAAACATTTCTAGCTAGACATATCCTCATCGTCCATATTTCTTTCTGTCTGCTGTTTTTATCCATCTCTCTCTTTCTCTCTCCCCACCCCCCTCGTTTCCTCTCTTTATCTTTTTCTCTCTTTCTCTCTTAGGTTACATAATCCTGACGAAGTATAACGTTTGGTGGTGGTCACTCGGGTCGGCCATTATGCGAACAAGCCGCGTGTAAGCTCTCTCTCTCTCTCTTTTTCTCTCTCTTTCTCTCTCTCTCTCTCTCTCTTTCTCTCTCTCTCTCTTTCTCTCTCTCCACACATACACATACAGATGCAAGTCCTCTACCACTCATGGTATACTCTCTGGAAGGGTTCTCGAGACGATAATCGACTCAGCGGCCAATGGTGGTGGTAGATAGAGTAGTAGTGGGTGGCTCAAACTCCATGTAAAATGGATAGAGAGTCCGCCGCGTATTTTAGTACGATAGTATTGGTGGTTTACGTCAAAAGCGTGAAGAGGAGAGTGGTTGAGAAAGATGGAGGGGAGAAGGTAACAGCAGGTAAGGGGAAGTTACAGTGATAGTCATAGTCTCTAGAGTGGGGTGGGAGGCTAAAACGAACAAAATAGTGGGGAGATAGACGCGTGCAATAGAGAGACACACACACATACACACACACACACACACTTCCGCACTAGTCGGGAAAAACGAGAAGGCGACAACGACACGCGATGACGCGCAGGTGCGAGCAACCTCCCCCCCCTCTCTCTCTCTCTCTCTCTCTTTCACTCACTCACTCTCGATTCGATACGTTTCTTATTTCCGTCCATTCCGGAGCGAACGACAAGGTCCTACGCGTGCGTTACGTCGACGATAAGCGTGCGCGAGCGCACACATACATACATATAACATACATAGATACATACAGTCGCAAAAGTAGTAACGAAGAGGAAGGGCAGCCAGCCGAGTCTCGTTCCGTCCCGTCCCGACCCATCCCGTCCCGTCTCATCCCGTCCCTCATTCTCTTCTCTTCTCTCCTCTCTTCTCCTCTTCTCTCCTCCCGTGCCAAATGAGTATACCTCCTTCTCTTCCTCTTTCTCCTCCTTCTACTTCATAGCCGTGCTACTGCTGCTCTATTACCACCTTCGCGTTCCTCGTCTCTTCTTCGTCGTCGTCCTCGCCTAGAAATATCGGCCACGGGAGTAAACTTTTTCGTCACGCGAGTGTGTGTCAGTTCTCTTTCTGTGTCTGTGTCTGTGTTTCTCTCTCTCTCTCTCTCTCTCTCTCTCTCTTTCTCTCTCTTTCTCTCTCTTTCTCTCTCTCTCTTTCTCTGTCTATCTCAATCTCTGTTTCTCTCACTATGTGAGCTTTTTTTAAATGTGTGTCCGTGTCCAGGTCTATGTCTCTATCTGGTGTGGACTCTTCCTTGGCGCTGTTGTGTGACATGGACTTTAAGCGAAATATATATATATATATATATATATATATATATATATATATATATGTAATATATATATATTCCTCTCTCTCCGACGTCTTTCGTCTCCCTTTTTCTATCTCTTTATCTCTTTCTGTGTATATTTATAACAAGAGGTAACGGTGGAGATGAGGACGACGTGTTGCAGCCAAGTTTAAAACGATCAAACAGTTTCCACGGGGACCACCTGGCCAAAGAGATACGAGAAAACCCAGACACTCAATTCCGATCTTCTTCTTCTTCTTTTTCTTCTTCTTCTTCTTCTTTTCTTCTTATCAATTTTATCATTCACTATTTTCTCTATCTTTCTTTCCTCTCTTTACTTTCTTTCTTTTTCCTTCTTTTTTTATTGTTAACAAATTACACTAACGAACCTTTCCATCCCCTTTCCCATTCTCCTTTCTGATTTCTTCTTTTTCTCATTGTAAAGTTAATCCTTAACCCATACTCTTCTTCCATATAGAAACACCCACCTCCCACGTTGATCGGAACGATAATCGACGTCGCTTTACATCGCTGAATATCGACAAGAGCCACTCGGAATGCAGGTGACGTTGCTTATGGCATACAACACGAACGGTTGAATGGTTGATTAAGAAAGCTGTTCTACAATCATCGTGTACGATGGTGATTCCTAGACCAATGACATTCAGTGTGAGATACACTTCAATGAAAATTCGTTTTCTTTTTTTTTCTCTCTCTCTTTTCCTTATTTCTTTTTCCTTACTCCTCGTTGTAATAAAACGTTAATATTTTCTTTTTCTTTCTAAAGAAAAAAAAAAAAGAAATCACAATTTTATCAAGCATTAACGGCGAATCGATTAGATTATATTCGAAAACGTTGTACAACGTATTGGTCATTTATTTAATCGATCGAATTTCAAGGTCAATTGTCACGAATCAAATCACCATCGTACAAAATTAAAAGTTAGAATTCTGACGTGTAAATGAAGAAAAGTAATAGAAACAAAAGGTCAATTTCTTTGCGATGCCTTCGCGTTACGCTTCGTTAATTTACGAATGTATATAAACATTTTTTTAAAGCTTTTGCATAATGAAATTTTCATTATTATAAGTTTGATCAATTCAGGGTCACAATGAGCCATCATTTCAATAATTAACATTCATTATATATGTTCATGAAAGTTATCATAATGGCGTAAGGAATTAAAAAAGCTTTAAAGAACATTAACGTTGGCGTGGCGAGTCTTTCGATCTCGAGTTATCGATCGATCATTTCTCTGTACCCAACAGTGTACATAAGTAATTATTAGGTAAGACGTCGAGAACCAAGAAGAAAGAAATAAAAAAAAATATAAATACGATATAACAATGGAGAAAAAAAATTTATAGTGGGTTGATTCGTTAACTAAATATATTATATAAACTTAAGAATCACGAATGAAAGTCCATGGGAAATTTATAAACGTAATAAACCGAATCTGAGCTGATTTTAATCGAAAAAATTATATTTATTTATATTTAAATGTCCCGATATAAATAGAGTTTATATTAATCTCTTTTAACATCTCGAATAAATGTTCGATCGGTGGACGTGTATATTTCAGAAATTTGTTTTTATTATTAAAAATAATTTTGATAAATATTTTATTCTTATACATACATACATATATATATATTAATATAAGAATTAAAATTCAAACAAACAAACAAAAAAATAAGAAGTAAATGTTTCATTAATTTTTTAATCGTAAAAGTAAATCAATCTTTCTTATGAATTAATAAGCATCTTCGGTAATTAACTATTGAATAATAAGATTTAAATAATAAGAATGCAAAGCATTTATTTATTTATTTAAAGAGAAAAAAGAAAAAGTGTAAAATGTAAAATATACAATGAATAATTCAGAAAAAATCTTTGAAAGAGAATAAGCGCATGAGAGAGTTCTCGCTTTGTTGATTAATCAATCATAAGAATACAATTTTTGTACTCGGTTATCGGTTACATTGAAGTAGATCAATGACAATGCACATATACATACGTATGTACGTATATCATACGTATACACGCACATACGTATGTACGTACATACACACACATATACATACATTATAGGAACGTTAAGCACCACGTACACGCCGTTCAAAATTAATTTCTACGCAAACTAAATTATGGTATTATCTTCTCGTTCGATGATAAAGCGTAGCGAGAATGCCAATCGTTTCTCGCGTTCGTTCGGTAACTGGCCATTTATATTTAACCGTTTCATGTTCTACTACAATTCCATAACGATCTTTCCTTTTGTAGAGAAAATTTTTTATTGAAAATGCAGTGATAAATTGATATTTTAAAAAGTAATTCTAGTTCTTTCAATATTATCATCGTTGAACGTGGTTTTAACAACTATTGGATTGTACAATAAGTGATATTGAAATTTTCCATATATTTTCATTTATTGGCTTTATAGAATTTATTAATCTCGGAATTTTCAATATTTTTCAATTTATATATTTTTTGTTTCACTCCATAGTAATAAAAAAAATTGAAAAATACTGAAAGATTTATTTGCATGTGACGTACATATCGCTTACAGTAAAAAATATTGAGAAAAAAGAAATTGCAAATTCATAAAAAAAAAAAAAATTATTCATTATTATTTACAGTAAAAAATATCGAAAAATAATATAAAAATTCTAACATTTATTCAGACCAATCCAATATTTTAACGCTAGTTTTCCTCTTTTATTTTTTTTTCTTTTTTATTCTTTTTTTATTTTTATTTTATTAAACTGAAAACAATTAAAAATGCAAACTTCCATTTGACCATACCGATCTCATTCTCAATTTGAAACATTATTTCTTTCAAAAAAATTTCGTCCGCTTAGAGCTTAGGTCATTTTTAAAAATAAATAAAGTTTAATAGTTATAAAAAAGTATTGTGAATAAAACGTATCGGAAAACTTTTCATTAGATTTAATAAATCAAACGATAAAATCGATGGATCTTATATAAAAAAAAAAAAAAAAAAAAAAAAGAAAAGAACCAAAAAAAGAATCACGTGACTGTAGTCAAGTGTAATACCTAGCCAAAAAGAAGCAGAAAAAGAAATAGAAAAAAGATTGCAGCCTTGGACATTAAAACGCAACCCTAGCGAACGATCCTCGAGATACAAGAGGTACGTGATATTGCAAAACCACTGAGTCGCCCAGATCCGATAATAGACACACCAAGGAATTTCTCGTAATCGGCCTACCCTTTTTAATTCCCTATTTTATATCTTTCATTATTTCTAATCTCTCAAGCTAATCAATCAAATTTCGTAGTGCAATGCAATTATTTTATAAGAAAGGAAAGAAAAGAAGGAAAAAAAGAAAAGAAAAAAAAAAGATAAAGAAATCAGAACAAAACAGAACAAAACAGAATAGAACAGAACAGAAAAATAGAAAGAAAGAAAGAAAGAAAGAAAGAAAAATAAATTGTAAAATATAAAATAAGAAGGGGAGAAAAGATAGAGAAAAAATAAGAAGAAGAAGAATAAAAAGAATAATAATAAATAAACAATAACTGAGAATAGATATTTTTTAATAAGAGAATCAAGTACAAAATAATGATCCTGGATATTTTTCGCAAGCATAATTCCCTCCCCCTCTTCCACCATTGCATCTATACACTTGTAACCCCCTTGGCATAGATCGAAAATACGAGGCGATCCGTACGAGCTTGTAGGAGAGTAAGAGAATGAGGTTTCTTCTCTTCGTCTCTCATCTTCTTCTTCTTCTTCTTCTTTTTCTTCTTCTACTTTTTCGTTCATGTATGTACATAATACATATGTAAAAACTTAATATATATATATATATATATATATATATATATGCGTTTTAAAGAGACCCTCTGTTACTATTCGAGGTTACGTGTTTGACTTCGTATGTATAGTAGTGCCCACGATGATGGCCCAGAGCCACGCAACTTGGCACAGCATTTTCGGCCAACGCGTTGTGTAACGCAAACTACTTCTCGTATCGAGAAAGAGTGTCCCTTTAAGAAAGAGTATGTGTATGTGTGTGAAAGAGTGAGAGAAAGAGAGAGAGAGAGAGAGAGAGAGAGAGAGAGAGAGACTCCAGCCAAGCGCAACATCGAAGCTCTACGTTGCGTTCGCCTTCTAGTTCGTCCCGCGACGTCGCCGAGAAGGCAACGCTTTGTGTTTTCTTAAACGAATCGAAACGTGTATTACGAGGATTTGAAATCCATTCGATTAGTTAGTATCATTAGTTAGATAGATCAAGTTGTTATACCAAAGAAATTATTTCTCTCGATTCTCTTTATCTATCTATCGATCTATTTATTCATCTATTCATCCATTCATTCATTTATCTATTTTTTTCTTTATTTCTTTCTTTCTGTCTATCTTTTTTTTTTCTTTCTTTCTTTCATTTTTTCTTTATAGCGAATCTCGATCAATCTTTCTCATTAGATCGTATTTTTATTCATAGCTTTTTCATGATTGATATATTTCTGATAACGTTGACGATCCTTTCGTAAAAGTGTGTGTGTGTGCGTGCGTGCGCGCGCGCGTGTGTGTGTGTATGTGTCCTTTCCAATGTCCTACCGAGTTCGTCGAATCGAGAGAAAAATTATCATTAAGAGATTATCGTTAAGATTTCCGTCAAACTCTGTCCTTTTTTTTTTTTTTTACGTTCCTGAGCTTGAAATATTAATCAGATTTTTAACTATGATGGGATATAGAGTTCTCTTCTCTCTCTCTCTCTCTCTCTCTCTCTCTCTCTCTCTCTCTTTCTCTCTCTCTCTCGAAATGTTTGAAATTAAAAGAGATGGGATAGAAAAATGTAAAGAGTAAACGTGTCGTATTCGAACGTCGACAAGCTTTATGTCATTAATTTCACTCGTCGGAAGATCGTGAACACGCGATGTGTATCAACGTCGGAAGGCAGAATCGATCGTTAAGCTCGTTTAGCCCGCAAAGTGGTCCAATTACAAGCGTTACCGCCATGTGCGTGTGCGTGTACATGTGTGCGTGTGTGTATATGTGTGTATGTGTGTGTTAGCTTTGCTCGGTCTAGAAAGGGTGACGATGATCGCGCGTTAAAAACAATTCCCACGTGCGTTCGTTCGCGATGATCAAAATATCTTCGAGAAAAAAAAAAAAAAAACAAGAAAAAATAAGAAGAAAAAAAAAGAATAGAAAATGCACAAAAAAAAAGAAATAAAAATGAAAAGAAAGACGAAAAAGGAAAGCTCGATTTTTCTTTCATTCGAGAAAAAAAAAGCTTTTTCTCTTTTCGATTTTACCGTATTTTGAATTTTTTTTTAACATTATCTTCAGTTTCACGCGAAAGAATTTGTTTTTTTATCTTTTCATGTTAGCTTTATTAGCCTGTCTTGGGTACACTCGACGTAAGTCAGTCAGATAGACAGACAGACAGACAGACAGACCGATAGACAGACAAAAACTCATCGTGTATTTCTAAATCATGCTAAACATTACGGAATCAACTACGGAATATAAATCTAACTCGTTAAGGATAGATTTTATACGATATTTAATGAAGTTTGCAAATTATTCAGAGTATTTAATTTACCTCAAACGCGATTTTATTAATACATAATTTAACAGAAAAATGATATTAAATCGAAGATGACTTGGAAAATTTGTTTCTAATTAAATCGATACCCAAGATGTTATAACTATTATTAAAATTTGTTATTAAATCAATAAAAAAAAAAAAAAGGTTTTATCATCTATCAAGTAAAGAGCTTTTTTTTTATCGTCGAGATGAAATTGTTAATATTAATGAGTATAACATTGTTATGAACAAATCATAATAATTAATTTATTATTTTCTTCTCGTTGGATCAAATCAAATTTCTATGAATTAAACTATGAGCGATTAGAGTGAAATTGTTGATGGACGAAATGTCCATCGATAAAAATTCGAATCAAGTTAAAAAAAAAAAAAAGATTATAAATAAATATCGAAGTTTTTATCGAAATCGTTTATAAAATCTAATTACTCTCGTCCTTGATTGTCCGTGAATCGTTAAGAAAATAGAGAAAAATGATGATCAAAAGGACGTACTTTGGTACAGGGTAAAATAATTACGTATGAAGAAGGAGAGAATGTGTTTTGGATCAAAGCCAAGGGTTGTGGTGGGGATGGGGGAGGCTTTGAAGAGATATATATCTTGCGTGCAGTAATCTTTTATCTCTCTCTTTCTCTCCCTCTCTCTTCCTCTCTCTCTTTCTCTCTTGAACCCGATTTTAGCGACTCGAATCATCATCCTTGTCGTCATTCTCGTCACAGTTGGCACGGAAACGATAGCTAAGAGGGATAATAAATCTAGAGAGGTAGTTTTCTAGTAGATGAAGAAGAAGAAGAAGAAGAGGAGCAGGAGGAGGAGGATTTTAAAGGTTTTTTTTATCGATATAGAACTTCTTCTTTTTAATTTATCTTTCGGAAAGGCTAAGTTGCGCGATGTACATAATAGTTAATAGTTATTGTGCAATCCCGCGAAGCGTGCACTACGTAGTAGTTCTCTCTCTTTCTCTCTCTCTCTCTCTCTCTCTCTCTCTCTCTCTCTCTAGAATCCTGTTGTCGCCTCTAACTTTTCCTCTAGCCTAGATAGAGTCTAGCCGATTCGACGATATGGTCTTTAGTCGTTGACTAGTCGTCGCCCGTTACGTGCATCCGCGGAATTATTTCTCGTCTAATCGAATAAAACAAATATATTAGTAAACAGTATCGTATTATCGATGCAGTAGAAATAGTAGTAATAATAATAATAATAATAATAATAATAATAATAATAATAATAATAATTATATTGGTAGTAGTATAGTGGTGGTGAATGAAAAACACACGTATCTCTGTGTTGATAAAAGAGTCAAAGGAAAATATCTTTTTTCTTCTTAGAATTTATCGTGCATGTATGCGATCATGCGACGCGAATCATCGTTTCTTATCGATGATGTGTTGTTGTTATTGTTATTGTTCTGTTGTGTTGCATTAGGATCGCCCAAATTTCTTTCATATCCGTGTAATTTTCAATTGAAAATATAAATTGTTTTTTTCTATTATTATTTATTATAATTAATCGTTATAACGCGATTATCAATCGAATGTGTATGGATGTACGAGTAATATAATAGCATGCTGCTTTATATAGATATATATAATAACGTAAATTATGATATGGATAAAGGGAATTATTTTGGAGAATAATTGTTTCAATTATTTGTTATTTATTTGTCATTCAATTATTTGTTATCTTTCTTTTACTTTGTTTTCTTTCTTTTTTTCTTCCTTTTTTTTTTTTTTGATTGTTATCTAAATTTATACCGCATTTCATTGATTTCAATTTCTTCATTCAATTCAGTATCGCGACCTATACAAATCAAATTTAGAACGAAGGTTAAAATACGGACGTCACGATTTAGAAGTCGATCGAGGATAAGATAAGAATGCTTTTATTACGATTTTATTTTTACGACGATGTAACTGTGGTACGATTTCTTCTCTTAACATTTTTCTCTTATTTTCTCTCTCTTTTTCTCTCTCTCTCTCTCTCTCCCTCTCTCTCTCTCTCTCTCTCTCTCTCTCTCTCTCTCTCTCTCTCTCTCTCTCTCTCTCTCTTTCTCTCTCTCTCTCTCATTGTAGATAAGAGTATAAGTGTATTTAAACATTAATGCAAAATTATATGAAGGATCTCAGTTATAATATTTGCGTGTATCTCTCAAGTATGCATCGAGAAATTATGTTACCTTGTGAAATTTCTTTGAATCTTGATAATATTAGAGGCCACTTACGTTCGGGATTAAAATGAAAAACGGAAGAGAAAGAGAAAGAAAGAGAGAAGCAATATTACGTTTTATGGAGAAATTACGAAAGATATAGTATTTTTGTGTGTGCGTGTGCGTGTGTGTATGTGTGCGCGTATATGTATGTTTTTATATATATATAAATGTTTAAGCTAAGTCAAGATTTTACATAAATGAGAGAGAATATTTTCTAGAATTTTTATTACATAAAAAATGACGTAATAATCATTATTATTCTTCGATTGATCATGATCATCCATCGATCATGATCGTATTGGATTCATATTTTCGAATCGTTCACGCCTCCCATACTCTTCTTTCGTCGTATATACAAGAACGAAACGATTTTATCATTTGAAGATTTGTGTGTGCGTTCGTGTCTGTGTGTGTCTGTGTTTGTGTGCACGTGTATGTTTATGTGTTCGTATTCGTGATATTTATTTTTCTTTCTCTGTATGTTGTCTGAGTTCGATTCTTGTTCAATCGCATTCGACGAACATCCGCATAAATGCGCGTTATTTGAAACTCGAAATTGACCTCTTGAATACGGAATCGATTTCGCTCTCGGCTATCGAAAATTTATCGTATTTTCTTCGATATATTTTTCTCATTAAAATTTTCAAAGTTGAAATAAAATGCAAGCACGATTACGTATTTATTTATTTATTTTCTTTTTTTTTTCTTTTTTTTTTTTGTCTTTTTTCTTTCGTATTATTTACTAAGCGATATATTTTCTTTTCTTTTCTTTTTTTATTTTTTTCTTTTCAAATACACGCAATTTTTTTTTATTACCGTTTTTATATCCCGTTAAACACGTTCGATCGTGATCCTTTCTTCGCCTAATATATATATATATATATATATATATAAAATATTCTTTTCTTGCAAATTACCGACGATGTCGTAATAATTGTCATTTTCTTTTTTTATCTTCCTTTTTTTTTTTTTTTTTTTTTTATTTAATTTAAGTACTTTATTATTATAATTTTAAAGAGAACTATATTTAACTCGTTTCGATTGAATTTGAAGAATCGAAAGTGTTGAAGAATCGAAAGAATCGAGACGCGTAATCGACAGAAAAATAAAATAATCGGAATACATAGTTCAATCGTGCCGGTCACGCCGGATGCACTTCTTTGTTACGTAAATTTCGACGATGTAATTTACATAGAAAGAGAGAGAAAGAGAGAGAGCAAGAGAGAGAGAGAGAGAAAGAGAGAGGAAGGGAAAGAGAGGGAAAGAGAGAGTCGATCACCTTCATATTCGATATTCACATTATTTTTCCTTGAGTTTCTAAACGTTTTATTTTAACATATCATTCTCGTAGCCTCTCCCTCTGAAGGTCGCAATTGTATAACAACGTCACCAACGAGTGTAACAATTAGATTGCGACGTATGGAATGTAAAAGCGCCTCTTTTCTTTTTTTTCTTCCTCTTCCTCTCCTTCATCGTCATCGTCATTATTATCGTCGTTGTCGTCGTCGTCGTCGTCGTCGTCGTCGTCGTCGTCGTCGTCGTCGTCGTCGTCGTCGTCGTCGTCATTGATCGTTCTTTTCTCGGACGATATAAAATAGCGATTGTAAAGTACCCACGACCATTAGTTTTATTACAGTATTAGCTTATCTCATTAGAATATCGTAGATTGTGTCTATGTGATTTCATATATGTACGTGTTATATATGTGCGTGGATGCGTGCGTGCGTGCGAATGTGTAGTTGACGATGATGTATGGTCCAAGGTCGTGAACACGATTGTGTAACCGAGTTACACCGTGGAATAGTGAACTCAAACTCCATGAATAACAGCTATTTTTCTTTTCTTTCTTTTCTTTCTTTTCTTTTTTCTTTTTTTTTTTCAAATCGAATAGGAATATAATGAAATATTCTATTGGAAATTTTTAAGATAATGAATCTATCTTTTCTCTCTCTCTCTCTCTCTCTTTTTTCGTTGGACGTATAAGATGACGTTGATTAAAACAGAGATAGGAATACACATTTGTTATATGAAATATAATATACATTTTTTATGGTATATGTTATGATAAGAGAATACGTTTGTCTTCTTCAAGGTGGGGTCTCGACAAGATAAAGATACATACGTGTACGTTAAAGACAAACATATATTTCATAGACGTAGTATGTTCACTTTGGTCGGCATCCAGCTTATTAAGAGAGCTCCGAGAAGTTCTCTTTGCAAAAGGTGCCCTCTCTTATTTGTGTTTATGCAACCGATTTGAGAGAACTGCATTTACGTCAGTTCGAGTATACGTATCGCGAACTAGACCGCGGTGTGAAACTGTCGATAGGATTATAAATTCAACAAAATCGAATTTTCCTTCGTTCCGTGTGTAAGATCGAGAGAAAAAGAAAGAGAGAGAGAAAGAGAGAGAGAGAGAGGGAGGGACGATTATTCGATCAATAAGAATTTCAATAAACGACGAATATTAAACGTAAACGTAATTAAGGAAGGAAATAGTCGGATAGAAAGTTTTAATTAACTTATTGACTTTATTATCTTCGAAAAACTTTTAGATAATTAAAATTCATTCGCATATCGTCCGATAAGATTAATTACGGTTATTCGTCCATTTTGTTAATGAGTTGTTAGATGATTGCTTTAGGCGTGTTATATATTCTCCTAATGACCATTTTTTTATCGATTCAATGACGTATCAAAAATATATTTCCTGCACAAGGACGTTTGATCAAACTAAAGGCGTTTTTCTGTTTTTCTTTTCTTTTTTTCTTTCTTTCTTCTCTCATCAATATTTTCTGTTACGATTAGAAAGGGATGTGGGTCTAAGGGTTCAGAAAGAGAGAGAGAGAGAGAAAGAGAGAGAGAGAGAGAGAGAGAGAGAAAGAGAAAGAGAGAGAAAGAGAGAGAGAAAAGCCAACGCGAATATGTCGTCCAGGTACCAGGGAGAGTTTAGTTGGGATTATTATTAGAACGTCGTCTTCTCGTTGCGCGCTTTGTCGAGAGGAAAATAGCATCAGCTGACACCATTTCGGTATAAAAATCTTCTTCCCTGAGTTTTCGCTACGTGTGCTTACCGCGTAACCAGAAGGTATACATATCGTGTTCGGCTTTTTATTAATTCAACGAAGAGAAAATAAAATTTGTGATAAAACAATAAAAAAGAGAGAAAGAGAATACATCGAAATAAATTATTTGTTTATTTATTTCTTTTTTTGTTTATTTATTTATTTTTTTGAATTATAATTCCTCGAGAATTATACCAATTCTGTTCTTCTACGTGAAAACAAAATTTGAAAGTAAGAATATGGAAATAAAGATACATAAATATTTCTTTTTCAAATTATATATTGCATATTTTCGAGAATTTTGTTTCGTGAAGAAAAAAAAAACAAGAAATAATGTTTGAAAAAACTTATACGTACACACGAACGCATAGACGGACAGAAATAAAATACATTTTTCTCTTTTTCTTTTCTTAAATTAAATCTTGGATAAAAATAACGATAAAGATAAAATGATGTACTTTAATTTCTTATAATCATATCTTCTAATTATATACATCTTCCAATAGTTGAAATTCTTAAAAATAGATAATGACAGAAAAAGCAAAAAATGTTCAAGAGTTCCGATAAATTTATATGGTAATTATGAATAATCGACGGAGTGCACGTGCACTTGAAATAAAGAGAGAGAGAGAGAGAGAGAGAGAGAGAGAGAGAGAGAGAGAGAGAGAAAGAGAAAGAGAGAAAGAGAGAAAAAAACAAAAGCATCGTTGAAGTGATAAAACAATGTGCCAGGAACACATTCGAAGAATATTTCAAAGTCCGTTGATGCTTCGTTTACGAGCTTTCAAACATCTCGAACACGTATAGTGAACGTCGTATCGCGAAAAGTAATTACTCACTCGTTGATGGCGTACCTATTCGTCGAAACAATTGGAATTTGTCACGCGATTTCACCGTGTTTACGGGCTTTTTAGTAGTGTGAGCTGGATTGTGTACGCTTTGACTACTAACGGGATGAAAATTTTAACTGGTATAAATGAACGAACGAAACGCCTATTATTTTTCTATAGTAATTTTCTAGGCGCTCTTGAAATTTTTACAAAAACAACAAACAAAAGAATGAACTGCTATATATATATATATATATATATATATATATATATATATATATATATCGTTTAAATCGACTGTACACGTAAAAAATATAATAAATCGATATTTTTATTGTCTGTAAAAATTTGTTGTGAAACAACAAAAAAGGAAATAATAATTTATTTTACGTTGGATGAACACAAGAAATACTTGTCTAATCAACAATATTATTAAAATTTATCCTTCTGACAGGATCATTAAAACAGACAAATCCGTAGGCAAAAACATATAATCGAATTTAAGTCGTAGAGTATGTAGAATTAAATAAATTATTTAGACGTCTGTACTTCTGTGATATTTTTATTAAATGGCAGACAGACAAATCAATACGAAAGTATCGTCCAATTCACTCCTCTTTTTATTTATTTTTTTTTTTTTTTGTTTTTTTCAAACATTTATATAATTAATTAGTTATAATAGTTATACTATTATCATTAATAGTTATACTATTATCTTTATACCGTGATATTATTAAATAGAACGAATCTTTACAAAAAAAAAAAAATAATAAACCAATTCATTTTAATTCCTCAAATCGAAATCAGACCTCAAACGAAATTACGAAGGAAAAAAAGTTTGAAAAAGATTTGAAATAGCAAGAAGGAAGGAAGGGCGGGAGGAAGGAAAGTAAGGGATGTTGGGAAAAGGGTTAGTAGAAAGGAGAGAGTAAAGATTAAAGTAACAGGTGAGAAATTAAATGGCAAATAAAAAGAAGGATCAAAAAGTTTGGAATAACGAGATGGTCAGAGAAAACTAGATTATAAAAAAAGAGAGAAAGGAGAGCGAAAGAGAGAGAGAGAGAGAGAGAGAGAGAGAGAGAGAGAGAGCGAGAAAGAGAAGTAAAGAAAAGAGCACAAACAAACGGAAGCGAGCGAATAAGAGATTAACAGGGCAGTTGGGGCTCGTGCCAGATGCGCGTTTACACGGGCCCTGAATACTGTAAATGCACTATCTGGTACGACATCTCTCCTGTCGCCGCCACCATTGATGGTCCTCGACGTCGATGCTGCTCCTTTCGACACTTTAAATGTGCGGAAGAAAAAAACGAAGAGAGAGAGAGAGAGAGAGAGAGGGAGAGAGAGAGACGGATGAAGAAAGAGAAAGATTCCACTATTTTTTGCTTTCTTTTTTTTCTTGTATTTGTTTTTTCTTTTTTTCTTTCTTTCCATGTCTACGTTAAAAAAAGAGTGATAATTACACAAAAAAAAGGAACAAGAAAGAAAAAAAAAAAGAAAAAGAAATTATTAGTCAAATTAATAAATTTTCAATTTTGAAATCTTATGGTTTTCGCACAATTGAAAATCTTACGGTTTACGCACATATCGTGTAAACACAATTTTATTATTATTTCATTTAAATTTACCCACGGAAATTATAAACGTGATAACACTCTCTCAATAGTCAATTTTTCGCTTGGCCCTTAAAATTTGAATCATTTGAATTGAATAATTTAACGATGTTGAACGAACAATAAATGTTGATTTTATTATATGATATTTTTACACAATTCGGTTGGAAATATTATTACTTTGTAATATAAAATTTGTGATTCGTGTAGCGTTGTGAAAGTTTATCGATCCATTAATTAAATGCACTTTCTTTTGCATGTTTACCATTCTCATTATCGTAGATATAATTTACGATAGCTTTGATTGTATTGAATGTGATAATTTTATCGAAATAATCGTCGATCAAATTATAGCTTGATTGCATGTAGATACCAAATTTATCATTTTATTTATATTTAAACAGATATATATATATATATATATATACACACACACACACACACACACATTTGATCATTATCAATTACTTCACATTTATTTTCATTTTCATCAAATTAAAAAAAAAAAAAAAAGCATAAATTGATGAATGTTCTTTTTTTATTTATCTTTTTCCAAAAAAATGACATAAAAACATTGAATTTATACGATCTGATTATCGACGAAATAATATAATTTTTAATGTATTATATTATATAACACAAAAGGAAAACGTAAGAAAGACAAGAAATGTGAGCGAATTATTGGAATAACTTTAAATTACTTTAATTAAAATTAATACTTATTGTAAAACAAAAAAAAACAAAAAAAGAATATTGTGAGAAAGGATATGGATCTGAAGGAGAGAAAAAAAACAAGAGAAAAATGAAGGCAACGAACAATGATAATGAAGAATTGAGAATCGACGATTTTAATGAAGTCCGGTACGTGAACGTGATGAACAACGAGGGCAGAGACTGCGTGTACATCTTGATTCGAGTCTTTGACCTCGTACGCTTCATCCCAATGAAGACTCAACCCTTCAGCAATTATCACCGGCCAATAATGGGCGTCCCAATACTGTCTATATCTTCTTTTTCTTCGTCGTCTGTGTTGTCATCGTCATCGTCATCGTCATCATCGTCGTCCTCGTCGTCGTCGTCATCATCGTCATCATCGTCGTTGTTCTTATCGATTTTAACGATATTATCTGTGACTTAATCCATAAAAAAAAATTTGATAAAATTTGTTGCGTTATTAAGATAAAGAAAAAAAAATCATTTTATATTGTCGCAAGTCTAAATTTTCTAACGTAAAAAAAGAAAAAGAAATAACGAAACGATCATCATCGTAAGACGTAAGATTTCAATTTATCTATGCAAATGTTAAATAATTAACATTTAAAATTAATTTATTAAATATAATCATTGTATTTTAACTTAAAAAGTTTTCCAATTTTTTTTCTCTTTATATTTAATATTTGTAATAATTAGATATTTACGTCGATGATATATTGATATATACCTAAAAGTATATATTTTTATAATTGTAAATAATTTTGTTATATAATTGTAACTATATATATATATATATATTAAATACGGTGTATATATATATATATATATACATAGTATTTATAATATAATAATTAGGTACTCTATGAATCTCGTTGCATATATTTTAATTCGATAATTTCGAGTCATCGAGTTTTTAAGATTAAACCCAAAAATATCTTTCTATCTATAATTTTCATTGCGTTATCTATTCATTCTATTTCACGTTTCGGTTCTTACATTACGTAAAAAATTCGTTTGTCATAATGACATTAAAGAAAAAAAAACTAATATGCTTAGAAAAACTTACGTTTATTGTTTATTCCGACTATCTTTTGCAAAATTGTTTCAATAATAATTTGTTGTAATTGAAAATCGATTTTCTATAAAAAATATTTGATTAAAAAGAAAAAAAAAATATATATATATTATAATAAATTACAACCGTTTCTGAAAATCATTTTTTCATATCTCTTACGTTATTTGTCATCATTATTTTTGATTTAACGATAAGAATAACAATCGAAATTCAAACATCAAAATTATTGTATTCGAATAATAAAAATCATACCACTCACTGATCACAATTCATTTCATGTCTCGTCGTCTCTTATCACCAAAACATTGCAAGTATTAACGAAATATCTATTATCTTTATTATTTCAAATTAAAAATATATATATTAAAGAGATTCCCTTAAATATTATAATTTTGTGAATATAATTTGACTTCAATCAACAAGTTTAATGTTCAATCGACAGTAATTGATTTATCAAATTTTATTAAAAACATTTTTAAGATTTTGTTCATGACTTTTGGATGATTATAAGTATACTTTTTAATTGGAATGAAAAATAGAATATAAAAAGTATTACAATAAATTCTCCAATATCTTTGATCTAAAAATAATAATAAAAGATATAAGACGGATAAATCTTTAAAAAAATTTTTCGAACTTTTTCCTTCTTCAAGAATCAGAGATCATTGAATAGTTCTATTCTTTACATTTATCGCGAGCACTTATCACTTCTGTTTTATATTTTTCTTTTCATCCTTTTATAATTGTTTTCAATTTTCTTTCTATTTTATCGAACACTAGTTCGTTAGTTGTTTCTAATTTTAAGTAATATTCTATGATAAGAATAGTATCGAACTTCAAATATCGAATTTCAATTCCAATTTTCTCGGTAGGGATCGATTTTTCGATTGATAAAAAAGAAATGTCTATTTTATAATATAATAATAAAAGGTGGTCAAAAAAAAAAAAAGAAAAAATGACGACAACGCAGCATCGGCAAAATGGGCGACTGAGAATTCTATCGACTGAGAGAAATGTGGCAGAGAATTCCACGAGAAAATATTTGGTTAAAAATAATTGGCCCTTAACGGCTAACAGATGGATGGCCTCGTGTTGCCAGAAATTTCTCAAAAGAGCAAGGTCGTTTGATAGGAAAAACTCCCTCTCATATATATGTATATATATATATATATATGTATTTCTAATGCAAATCTTTCGTCATATTTTCGTTTATTATTTTGTGAATAAATTTCGCGATTAAACGATTAAATTTTTTTTCATTTTTTTTTCTTTTATTGATATTTTTATGAATTGTATACAAAACAAAAAGAAATTCTATTTTTTCAAAGAATTATATTTGGAAATAAAGATTGTGAAAGGATATATATATATAATATTTTTTCTTTCGTTTTTAATGGAAATTTTTTATTATATATTTGTTTATCTTTTTTTTTTATCGACGTTATTATAAGTTGTATGCGAAATGAAAAAAGAGATTTCATTTTTTAACAAAAAATATTACATTTGGAAATGAAGATCGTGGAAGAAATTAAAGAAAAAAGGATTACATGTGCATGTATATTTTCTTTTTCTTTTATCTTGTTATCAAGTATCAACTCATTTTGAATGATCCTTTAATTTAGATCATGTTTAGATTATCAGAGAGTGGTTATAGAATTAATATTTTTATTGTTACTCCATATCGTTCATTTTAATATCTAGTATTTGTATTATCGATCATACACCGATATACATACATACATACATATATATATATATATATATATATATACATACGACATATTATATATATTACATATATATACACACACATACGTTATCACACGAATATAATTGTATATAATTCTATAAAAGAAGGGCATATAAGGACGATATTTCTCGTTATTGAAGAGGAAATGGTGCGGACATAATTTTTAATGGATAGAGTTCTGTTTTATGATTATATCGAAGATCGTTAAGCGAAGAATATAGTAACGCCATCATTGAAGCCTTTTATTCTTTTCTCTGTTATAATCATCATACTTAACATAGTAATTTCTTTTTTTATAAGATTGTTAAATTTCTTTGAATGTCAATAGATTAATTACCCATCGATTTATATATATATATTTACTATAGTTTATATATGCATTATATATTTGTATTATATATATATTTAAATAATTATTATTAATTAATATATATTAGTAATATAATGATAAATATATATAAATTAATAACTATGTATATAATATAAATAACAATTAATAATATATAATTTTATATATTTATGTGCCAGTAATTATGAAAGTGGTATAAGTCAAAAATCTGTAAAAATAATATTTATCACTTCGTATTACATCGATTTAAATAATGATAATAATAATAATAATAATAATAATAAAAATAATAATAATAATAATAATAATAATAATAATAATAACAATAATAATAATAATAATAATAATAATAATAATAATAATAAGAAAACACTTGGAAAAGAAATAATAATAACACAACTTCAGTCACTTTCATAATAACAAACTCGTTATATTAAAAGTAATCGTTGCAAATGTCAAACGAAAATCATCGCATAAAATTAACACTTCTATTTCGATTTGTGAAAATTTCTTTACGACTTTAAAACCGTGCCAAATGCGTGACTCGTTGCTTAATTAGAAACGGAATAGTTCGTCTTAGCCTAGCCGAGAGTGTAATAGTTTTAAGGTTAAGGTCTACACACGTAAAGAGGCGTTGCAAAATTCGATGCATCCGAATATTTGGCTAACCTAACCTGCCTTCTACTACTTCTTCTTCGTTTAACCCCCCCTTTCCCCGTTTTTGTTTGATCTCGTTCCAGGTAGAAGAGAAAAAGAAAGAGAGAACGTCGAAAGATACATATGTATGTACTTGTAAATATAGAATCTCTTCCTTCGATACGTACACATGTACATACACACACACACACACACATATATATATATATTGTATATATATATGTTCATATATATATATATAAATAAACATATTTACATACAACACATACACATGTACATATATATACATATATAATCGTGTGTCAGAATTGTGTAATCGTTACGAATCGTTTCGATCGTTACGTTCGTACAATTATGTGGCCGCAGTCGAACGAACGGTAACCGTTGTTACTTAACCTTCTTGACGTACGAATTGAGGTTAATTGCGGGGTAAAATAATTTTCGTGATACCCCTCTCAGATATTTTCTTGTTATTCCATCAGTTATCTTATTATTGTTGTATTTCTTTGTCTTTTTCATCCGCGTTTTACGATGAGTTTGCATTCCTCGTCTTCTTCTTTATCTTTCTTTTTTTCTTGTGGACAAAAAATATGGCGAAGGAAGAAATACTGACTATATAATTATATACATATATTCATAGTTTGTATTTATAAACGTCAAAATTAAATAAATATTATATAATGTCTATATATATATACATATATATATATATATACACGGATTATATTTAATTATACATACATGCATGTATATATATGTACATAAAAAAACGTATATGCGCGCATATAGAGAACGAGTGAAAAATAAAGTGACGATATTATAAATATTCTACTAACAAATAAAATAACGTAGGAACTTGTTCGAATAGTTTGTTACAGATAACGACAGAGAGGAAAGATGAGCAACGTACATGAGAAGAAAATTTCGATGAGAAAGATAAATTTCACTTCGAAATTGGAGGACAATTTTCATTTCATTGTGATCGGCATGTTGGCAGTGTGGTTAGCTGGTTGTGTGGATGAAATTATGATCACGACCGCTATCGGCACTGCAATTATGACGTTCGCAAATTGGCGCCGAATGGAGAAAGCTCATTAACCATGATAAAAATTAATGTTTTTTCATAGAAAAACAAGAATTAAGAAGGATAATCCGATCATGCAAATTTAAAGAACATGTCCGATTTAAAGTATCTAGTAATAATATTAGGAACAATTTTACTAAAAAGAATTTTTAACTTTGTATTCGTGATAATAATAATAATAATAATAATTATTATAATTATAATAATAATAATAATAATTATTATTATTATTATTATTATTATTATTATTATTATTATTATTATAATGTTAGTAATATTATATTTAACAATAATATAAATATGTTAGAAAGAGTAATTAGAAATATGAGTATATTTTCAATAATAAATGTTAATTGAATAAAAAATTCATAGTATTTAATATTTTATAATATTATTTTAAACATGTTAAAGAAAGAGGAATATATCTTAAATATTAAATGTTGATGATATTAAAAAATTATATTCAATATTTTATAACATTATATATATATACAAACATTATATATATATATATATTACACACACACACACACACACGCACACACACACACAGCAGAGAGGAATTCATTAGAAAAATAAATGTATCTTAAATATTAAATGTTAACGGTATCATATTCAATATTTTTTTGGAAAGCTTTGAATTTTGGAAGACGCATCTGATTTTCGTTTTCTTTCTTTTTCAGATCTGCCTACGTATCTTTCGGTGGATTATTAATGAGGCTGCAGGGTGACGCAAATAACTTACATGGTTTCGAGATAGATCAACATATGTACCTGCTCATGAAGAAACTTGCATTTTAAGTTATCTTTACAAATAGATCAAACTTACAGACGAAGATTTTTATCTTCTCATTCTTTGAAAAGATTTTACAATTTTTTATTGACTGAAATAAAATATACGTCAAAGATTGTTATTTACTCGTTGTTTTTATTCCATTTTTTTTTGTTTTGCATTTTTAAGATATTTTCGCATGTAAGATCGTAGGATCTTACATTGATAAGATCTGCTTTTTTTATTGATCGATAAAACTTCATCGATAAAACTTCATGTTCGACTATTACAGATATAATAATTTAGCATGAATTTAATTTTTATTTTTTATATACATTTTATATACATTTTATATAGATTTTATATACGATAAAATTATATTCGATTTATTTTATTATATATATAATGTATATTATCTATATAAAAAATAAATCTTTATCGCAATTCAAAAGTTAATTATTATTCAAATTGGATAACGTAAATATTTACGATCGTTTGAAAAGATCGATGCAATTTAAAACGACTGATTCAATTGTTAATGACGAAATCATTTCTAAAAATTTAAGCAATACTAATATAGTCGAATTAAATTTATATTTAATATGAATAGATGATACAAAATGATTCACGCAATGAACCTACTAAAGCATTGTATGCTTTTAATAGTATTGGATTAGAACAACATCATACTTTGAAACGTTTGGCATTTAAAATGCATCGTGGCTATTTACACACTTAAATGTTTGGCAGTGAATACATCAATTTGTCAATAACGTACGTATGCGTTTCATGAATCAAAAATAGATTAAAATTAGAAAAAAAAAAATAATGTCCATCTCATTTTATTAAATAATTATATACAAAGGAACACTTTTGTTTTAAAATTAGATGGTGATTTATCTCTATTAACCATAAAATATTGCTATTAGGATGAATTCTATAAAAAAAAAAAAGAAAAAAAAATAAAAAAAAACAGAAAAAAAATTAAATAAAAATCGAATATTAAGTAACATTTTGTAGATAACTAACATTCTCTCATGTTAATTCTCTATAATTCAAATTTTGTTTGAATGTCTATACAAAAATTATACAATGTAAAAATAATACGGTATTAATTGTACTATACTAAATATAAAATTATACATTAATAAAATATATACAAATAACGGATATGAAACAAAAATTGAGTAAATATCAATATAATGAAATAAAACATAATTGAAAAAAAAATAAATAAATAAAATACAATTGAAAAAAAATTATACAATGATGTTGTTATAGAGAGTTAATTAAATTCATATTTATATTATTTATTAATTTTTTCGTTTTTTCGCTCATAATTTTTAAACATATTACATTTGAACGTTTCCATTGAATTCTTAAACATAGAACAGTAGACGTCGTTTCATCGTTGGAACAACATGCGAAGTAAAGATATTTTTACCTTGCGAAACGATGGCATTGGAAAACGAAGGCGATAGCGTGTACGGTTCTCGAGCTTGCGTATAAATTTTGGACGTTCACCAAGTTCGCTCTAGCGGTGATTGTGATCGTCGTCGTCGTCGTCGTCGTCGTCGTTGTCGTTGTCGTTGTCAACGACGCATGCTCGTCAAAAACAGTAAACGCCAGGGAGCGCTCACTACTAATAAACGTGCCACCAGAGCAACAAAAATAGGTGCTAGGCACCACCATACACACATTGCCATCTTAACATGGCAGTCATCTTTGGTAACGAGTTCTTAGACGAGAAAACTTTGAAATCTGCACGCTACTTGCAATCTGTCAACCGAGTTGGTAAAGTTCCAGGCCACGTATCTAACAACCGTATCGGTCTTTCGAATTTTAGAGAAAATTTTCTTTAACTTAAACTCGTGTTTGAAAAGGAAAAATAAAACGTTATATATATATATATATATTTGTGTGTTTGTTCTATTTTTAAATAATTATTATAGAAAATTTGATTAAATTGAAATATCGTTAGATTGAAATGTATATGACATAAGAATAATAGTATCACAAAACATAATTAAAAAGATGTGAGTCAGTATTTTTATTAATAACTTAATAGAAAACAATCCCTTTTGAAGTCGAATCAATCACTATTTTGGAGAACAAATGAAATGGCAGCAGTTGTTTATCTACTAAATTAATCGTAATGAGACAAATTGTAGATGAAAAGGAAATGAGAACTAATTTATGTAATTAAACTCGTACTATTCGTGACCTTGTAACTCGACGATAATTGAGCTGATGTTGCGCTACAGTATTACGATGTGTATACAAGAACGAGTCGTAAACCTAACATGGCCGACAAATTAATCATTATGTAACGCAATGCGCCAAGATGGCCGTCACTTAATAAGGGTCCGATCCTAAATAGATTGGCCCAATGACACATAATTCGCTTTATCTACTCGCGGCATTGCGTTGCGTAATATCGGTGAGCTCTCTACTACAAGAACAAATTGAACAAGGATAAAATAATCGATATCGTTATTATAGACCGATATTAGCGACAGCTAATATTGTCACTCGATAACATTGCCAATCTATATATCGTCTCCATTTACTCGTGCAATAGTTATAGGAGTAAATTTAAATTTCGTTAATCGTAATGTGAAAATTTATAATAAAATATATTTCATTAATGGTAATTATTAATGATTATTACTTGTAAACATTTATGTTGAACTTTTATATTTCTTTCATACGAGGTTAAGCTTAGTTGTTATAATAACACGTAAACATTGATCAAACGATGTACAAACAGCTAACCCTTGTTTATCTGGACTCCAATCCAAGGCACTAATTGGTTGAGTTGAAAGAGAATTGTTTTGAAGTAGACTTACACTTCCAATAACACCTTGCTCTATACCATCCGCGTCAGTCTGCTTTCGTTTCTCTGGATAATTACTAAAAAATCAAAATACTTAGGCTACTCCAATATTTCAACAATAAACATTAAAAAGAAGAAAATTATGTGATTTTACATTCACACTTACTATTTCCAAAGACAAAGAGAACCATCTCCACCTCCAGTTGCAAATATTTCTCTATTTTGTGGTAAATGCTTGACCATCCATATTGTTGATTTATGCGCCTGAATAAGTCAGGGCAAGTAATTAATTATATTTTAGTTTACTCTTGAAAAATATTTTCTTACCTTTTCTATTAAATAAGCATAACCTTTCTTTGGATGGTGCGTTTTCAAATCAAATAAATAAAATTTAGCCTCAAGAGTAGTTGCGACTAATTTATTCATAGGAATATCCTTCCTATCATATTCGATACCACAAACACCATTCTTGACGTTACTCTCCCATCTAAGAGACATGGCTTTTAAATCAAACATTTTGATATCCCCGTTGTCATAGCCAGCTGCAACAGTTCTTTCTTCAGAGTTGTAAGAATTACCAAAGGAAACTGTCCAACAATCTCTACGACTTTCTCCTTCTTTAGGTTCCATTACAGCTACCGGTCGACTTTTTTGTCTTGGATCCCATACTTTAACGCTACCATCGCGTGATCCTGTTACTAACTCTGGTGCACCACAACCAATGCTATGACCAGCTACACCAGAAATAGCATTTATAATATCATCGTGAGCATTAGCTGTATAAAGTGGTATTGAAGGATCTTCAAGATTGTATATATTAAGTTTTCCCTGAAATAATAGTTAATTAAATAAATTGAAATTTTAAAATATATAGATAAATTATACAAAAGCAACGAATATTTAATTTATATATATGTCTGAATCATAATTCAGATATTGTGGAACAATTTAAAAAACTCACATGTTACTACAATGAACTAGCAGTTCTATCAGATGTACCTTGAAATCACCAACTGCTAAGTGCCTGTCTCGTAAACTCGAAGCGTTAAATGTTCCACATTTAACTGGATTTGATCGTTCGATATCCTTAATATGTTTTAATTCTCCGCTTGATACTTCATAAATCTGTATAATTCCAGTACCACGAGGTCTAGAGCCCATAACCACAAACTTCGCACTACACGGAATCCATTTTGTGTCAAATAAGGAATAATCGACGGATTTTTCAATATGACAAATTATTTGTGGTTTTGATAATTTCTCCATAGCTTAATTTCTAACTTTATTTCTTGGTTACAGCTACGCAAAGTTGACACTTCATCTGAGAGTTAAAGTATCGATATAAACAAGAATAAACGCCATCTGTTGTCTGCGTTACGGATAAAGTAACTTCTCTCTCTCTCTCTCTCTCTCTCTCTCTCTCTCTCTCTCTCTTTCTCTCTTATTATTAGTATTAAGAAATATTTAATATTTATTAATATAAATAAAGACAAATAAAGAAAGTATTCAAAAATTTTTATTATTAAAAAATATAAAAGCTCTTTTCTTAAATGTTACTGTTACACAGAAATATAAATCATCCAATCATATCATTACAATTTTTTCATTATTCTATTACTAATGTATGCGATATGTATATATATTTATAATCAATATATTAGTCAATAATTCATTTCTAAAAGTAACAATTCTTTATTAATATGAAATTATAAATAATTTAATTCATTCTTCTGTATCTGTATTATTTTCTACTTCCTCTTGGGTTTCTATAAAACCTGGTGATTCCAATTTCTTCTTAAACTTTTGTACATAATTCAAAAATCGTTTATCAAACTTATTCACCTAAATAATATATAAATAAAATTAATTTTATAATTGATTTTATTATGAAGAACAAGAAATATCATAATACATATTTTTCTAATAAATATTTTACAAATTATTATTATTATATAATTAAAACTTACCATTAATGAAACCTTCTCAATACCATCTTTTAAATCCTCTTGTGATAAATTATCGTCTATTTGTATATCTAAATCCTTCAAACACTTAATGAGTACATCTTTGTCAATTTTACTATCTGAATTTAGAATTTCAGCCAGAATTGCAAAGGCCAAATTATTATGTACACAATATGTGTTCATGCTTTCAGATCCTTTACCTCTATTTCTAGTCAAATTCAAAATAAAAGCAGCTACATTGTAAGGATTAATTTCTTGAAGAGGACTAATCTCTGGTGCATTACATATGATCTTTAAAACTGGAAAGAATGCTTCTTCCAGCATTTCTTGATTAAAAGGTACATACATTATGAATTGATCAAAAAAGCTGCTAATACATTGACAGAGATAAATGTCATCTCTATTTGTTGGATTATAATACATAATTATTATACGAGCTAACAGAGTAGAACTGTTTATACGACGGTTTATTAATAATTTGCAAAGTCCCTCGGTTGCAATAGTTCTCAAATCTTGATTCTGTAATAATATCAATAAAATTTATTATATTTCATTATACGATGAATAATGAAATTTCAATAAATAATATAAAACTAAATATAGTATAAAAAATATATAGTATGAAATAATTCTGACCACATTATCCAATAATCCTATTAGAATTTTCATTATATCAGGACTTTGTACTTGACTATTGGACGATTGTCTGTAAACAGTAATATCTTCTTCTTCCATTTGATTGAATAACTTTACAGGTTTATTAGTTTTATTTAATAGGCTACTATTGTCATCATTTTTCGAAATATCAAAAAATTCAAGTCCGTAATATAATAGAAGATCAAAAAGAGCTTTTAAAGTAATAATCCATATTTCTTGTTTTTCTTGTTCCAATGAAAATTGTAACAAAAATGTCAAAATATTTGTTCTAGCTAATTCCTTATCTAATATGCAAAATATTCCCAAAGCTTCTAGTGCTAATATATGGACCCTGTCATCTGGATGCTAAACATAAATATGTTATTAATATAAGAAATAACACAGAAAATAATTTAAATTACATGTGTACAGAATAAAGAACTTACATCTAAACTTGAAAGCGCTACATTCACAAGGCATCTAAGAGTAGGTGTTAACGTTTTTACTGATTTAACTCTCATCATAGCACACATGATAGTGAGACATTTAATCATCGTTTCAGAATCACTTTTTTCTTCTTCAATATCATCATCAACAATCATTTGATTAGGTTCTGATTGTTCATTTAATTTCATTAATTCTTGATTTATTTTATCTATTTGTTCCTTTCGATTCTCAGCTTTTAAATATTCTTTATTTTGTATAGCTTGATATTCTTCCTCTTTAAGTTCTAGTAATTGTACTCGTAATCTGGCTTTCTAAGAAACAAAAAAGTTAATAGGATGATAATTATTAAACTAAATATAAAGAATAAATATAACTACATACTTGCATGTTATTTCGATGTTCTTGTTTTGGAGATATTTCTTTTATAACTTGTGTAGTAACTTTTATTGGCGTTCTGATTTTACTAATTGTATTTGATAAAAGATCTAGTCTTTTATTTACATCAGGTATCACATTCTCAAGGTGATTTACTATGCATTCAATTATTTCTTTAGAGCAATGGTCAGTCAATAGCACATTTAATATCAGTTCACTTAAATTATTTCTTCCTGCTTCATCTGACAAATCATATACTTTAATTATCTCAAAAAGCTGAAGAAGAATAAATTGGTGTGCTGTTTTTTCCAACATTTCATATGTTTCAGAAGAAATCATGATTAAAAACTCATTAATATATGCTGAGAAACTTGATAATTCAGGCAAAATTTTTTCTAATGCGTCTAAGGAAGATAGACTATGAAAATGTTTAGCTACACATCTCCAATACAAACAGTTCTCGCTTGTTAATTTATTAATTGGTATAAGTTTTGTAGTTTCATCGATTGGTATTTGACTGATTAATTTATCTATCTCAGTTTTTCTGTCAAAACAAATAAAATATAATTAATCAAATTTAAATAAAAATTTTACCTTTTGAAATAATTGATTAAATGCTTACTTGAAGAGTACATTTAATGCTAAAATAGATACATTAGTTCCAATTTCTGCATCTAATGCATGAATTAAATCTATGTACTCTCCATTATAATAACGCAGCCATATTGGTAATAATACATTTTCAACACATTTGCGTACAATCTCAGCTCTATCTTTGAGTCCTTCATTTAACAATTGGATCCTTTGTTTGATTGTTAATGATCTTATTGTAATTTTACTGATAAAGTCATAAGCCATTTTTCGTACTATATCACTCACATCTCTAATTCTTTTTAAAGCGGCATGTAATGTTTTTTGATTTTTGGCCATACTACTCAATACTGCTTTACGAACTTCAACTTTTGGATCTTTGGATAAATGAAATATATACATCTTTATTACAGGACAATTTTCATCTGATGGATCTTGAAGCCTATGTAAAGCAAAAACAGCTTGGGCTCTAACTTTATGCGATTTATCCAGTAATCGATCCATCATATTAACAGTAATTTTGTCGCAAAGTGCATCATCAATGAAAGCATTTTCACCCATTGAATTTAATAACATATTTAAAAAATGACATATGCGAAATCTAACAGAAGAATCCTTTGCATTATGATGTGTTAATACAAATTCAAATAATTTTTCAAGAAATGGAGACATAGGTTCGCATGCTTCACCATCAGAAGATGCATAAGAGCTAACTGCATATTTAGCAGCAAATTGAAGGGTATTATCAATGGATATATGATTTTGACTCATACTAAGAGGAATCTTCAAACAGGAGATAAATTCCTCCAAAAATAACTCTAATTCATACTAAAACAAGAAAAGTATGTCAACTTTTACATAAACATATTATTCATTTAACAAAAATAAAATGTTATTTAGTATAAACAATCATTACTTACTTGTTGACTGATATTCGTTAATCTTTTTATATACCGTTTATGGCAAGTTTTATTAACTTGAACATTATAAAAAATATCATTCATTATTTCTCTAAGTTTCGCACTCATATTTGAAAGTAATTTAATAAAATAAATATTTCTTTAAAATAATGGATTACAACGCATTACAACCGCCAAGTTGTTTTAAATATACTGCCAACCATCTGACATAAACATCAATTGGATTATTTAATATTTAGTTTCTTCAATAATTGTAAATAGTTTTTTCACAGCATTTTTATCGTAGTAAAAATTTTTAATTAAATGAATTAATCAAAACGATATCTTTATAATTTGTATGGATTTACAGAATTGTAAGACCACTTAATATTACATCGAAGAATACTCCATTCCGTTATGTTATTAATGTGTGAAGTTACAGGGATCTTGTACCAACAGTAAAATTCAAATTACCAGAATATAATTCTATAAAATATAATTTGATTACAAAATAAAAACTATTTTATTTGTTTGATATTTTTTTCTTTCTCAAACGTTTAAATTATTTATATATTATTTAAAATATATCATGATCCATTGTTAATGAAATTTAATTATTATCTTTTTATGTAATATATATAATGTAATATAATATATAATGATGTAGTGATTAGTATTTTTTTTTTATTTTCTTACAATTTTTCATAAGAGAACTACGGAAATGACAAAAAGCGCCAAATACAACGAAGGATTTGTTTCACGTAGTAATTCACAAGGTTGAAACTCTTTTATTGTAAGATCTGTGATTATTACTGGGTGAGGATATTGTATTATATCGTACGAAGGAGAGAAACGTTTGTATCATGTTTGACATATGGCACAAAAGATTTTATATTCTTTTGAATAAACTTAAAACATGAAGCAGATCTTATTTAAAAATAAATACTTGTGCAATAGCATTTAAGGTAGTTATATTATAATTTTATATAGAATTATCATATAGACAACTTATTTGTTAAAACTAACCTATAAAAATATCGAACAATTTCATTTTTGCTTTATTAAATTATATCTTCAGAACAATTTGTTTCAATAGATATTTATATCTTAACGTGAATAAATAATGTAACAAAATCTAATACAATTTATATGAATTGTTCTAAAAAATTTTTAAATTGAAGATAATGTAATGATTAATTTAATAAAAGATCAATTTTGTAAGTTTTAGAAAGTTGTATTTATAAAAAAATATAAAAAATGAAGTTAATCTCAAAAAATGTTGACAAGGATGGGAAAGGGTAAGCAAATTATATTCATATATTATCATGTTTTAATTTTTATAGTTATAATATTTCTACTTTGCCATTATATATTGTTTTTAGGAGTGTAGGTCTTGTACCAGAAAATACCGAAGATATGTGGCATGCTTATAATATGATAGCTGAAGGAGATTTTGTCACTTGTTCGACTTTTAGGTAAAAATCATTAATTTTATAATATATACTTATATATATAAATAAAATTACTTCAATAATATTGATCTTTTTATTTTATTTCTATTATCTTTAGAAAAGTACAAATGGAATCATCAACAGGAAGTTCTAGCAGTTATAAAGTAAGAACCACTCTCACAATATGCGTTGAAGGCGTTGACTTTGATACTCAAGCTTGTGTCCTTAGACTCAAAGGTAGAAACGTTGTAGAAAATAAATATGTTAAGGTATTCATATTTTTAAATATTACAATTAATTTTTTACATCCAACATACAATATAGATGAAATAATAGAATGTTTTTGTAGACTGGTCAATATCATACTTTGGACGTGGAGCAAAATCGAAAATTTACAATTACTAAAGAGAAATGGGATTCAATTACATTAGAAAGAGTGGATACTGCGTGCGATCCCACACAGGTATATAATAAATGTTATAAAATATTATAATATGATATTATATTGTAGTATAATGCGATAATATAATGTAATATCATAATATTGTTTTCATTTCAGAAAGCAGATGTTGCTGCTGTAGTAATGCAAGAAGGTATTGCACACATTTGTTTAATAACTTCTAATATGACAATAGTACGTGCAAAAATAGATCAAGTTATACCTAGGAAACGAAAAGGGAATGTTTCACAGCATGAAAAAGTAATAGTTCTAAGTAAAACACCAATTTTATTAATACATGATTCAATTTAAATAAAAAAAAAAAAAAAAAAAGAAAAGAAAAAACTGATTAAAAAAATTGATACTTGCTAGGGTCTGGTGAAATTTTATGAGAGCATTTTACAAGGCATTTTAAGACATATTAATTTTGACATAGTAAAATGTCTTATCTTGGCCAGTCCTGGATTTGTCAAAGATCAATTTATGGATTACATGGTTCAGCAGGCAATTAAATCGGATAATAAAACGATTTTAGAAAATAAAGGCAAATTTTTATTAATACACTCAAGTTCTGGTTTCAAACATTCATTGAAAGGTAATGTTTTAATTTATGTATTTATATATACACATTCCAATAGATAATAAAATTAAATCTCTTCATAATACTATTACTTATGATTTCATCAGAGGTTCTGGCTGATCCTGCTGTAGTATCTCGAATTTCTGATACTAAAGCAGCAAGTGAAGTGAAAGCTTTAGAAACATTTTATTCAATATTACAAACAGATCCTGCCAGAGCTTTTTATGGTAAAAAGCATGTTGAAAAAGCTAATGAGGCTCAAGCAGTAGAAACATTACTTATATCGGATAAATTATTTCGGTAAGATATTCTAATAATATAAATTATTTAGATATATTTAAATAATATACTTATGAATATATATATATATATATATATATATATATATATATATTCTATATAATTTTATATTTATGTTTTGTAGATGTCAAGATATTGCACTAAGGAAAGAGTATGTTACAATAGTAGAAAGCGTCAAAGAATATAATGGGGATGTTAAAATATTTTCAAGTTTACACGTTTCTGGTGAACGTATGTATGGTGATATTATAAAGCATATATTAATTATGAACTTTATATATAGAATGTGCGTAGATAGCGGTTAATAATTGTCACATCATATCAATTCATAATTTAATATTATTTGCAGAATTAGATCAACTTACTGGAATTGCAGCTATATTACGCTTTCCCATGCCAGAATTAGAAGATGAAAGTGACGGTGACGAGTCAGAAGAAGATGACTAATTAAGTTCTCGATATATATATATATAATTCTGTACATATTTGTGCTATGCACACTTAAAAATATCATATTAATAATAAAATTGAAAAAGATTCATCATTAATCTAGTTATTATTTCTACCTTTGCATGAGTTTAAATAGTTGCAAAATAATATAATTTTTATAATAATTAATTCATTGAAAATTTTTCATTTAAATACATTTTGACGAAATTAAATTTTCACGAAAAAATTAAAATTGTACGATCCATTAAAGTAAATATTAAATATTAAGGAAATAATATAAAAATATTATATTTGAAAAAATATCTGTTTTTCCAGATACTATTCTTTTGATACAGTAATTCCCCGATTTTTATATTTGATATGGTAATACTATTTTGCATAATTGTGAACACGAGATAAGATATTCCACCTTTTATACATGATGGGTATATTGTTACGAAGCATGGAGGAATTAATTCAAATAATTCCTTTCATTTATAATTCTAAAGTCGAAGATTATACATGTATTCTATAACGTATAATATTGAGTAAAATTTTTAGAATACAATTAATTTTTCTTCGTCTTAGATATTCTGCAATAGTTACGGCTTAAGGTTATGGGATATATCATATCCGTTTTAAAATTGCTAAAAAAGAAAAGAAAAAGGCAAAAAAAGATCATGGGGAATTTTATAGGAGATATTATAATATGGTATGTTTAATTTATATTATATTCATTATTCAAATATATTAAAAAAATCTGTTTTAAAAATGTTGTATAAGTTATTGTCTTCATTATACACTGGTACTTGTATTATAAATATTAATACAAGTTTTTATTTTGTAGCATATTGCTACTATTTTCAGTGAGTATTGTTTTTGGAACTACAGAGATTATAAAATATCTTACGAATAGTACCGAAGAATTATTGCAAATGAATTCATATAATTGGATCCTTCGATTGTGTTTCAACCTATTAGGCTATGCTACAATTTTATTCCCAGGTTATCTTATATACAAATATGTACAATATAGTAAATATATTCAGAGAAGTGGTAAGTAAAGCAAATAATTTTATTAATTTGTATATCGCATGATTACTTTATTATGTTATATTCTATTTATTTATATATAGATAAAAGCTGTATTCCAAGATTAGTTCACTCATGTTTTTTGGGACACAGTGAAACAGGTCTTTTAGACACATCTTCTTATACACCAACATCTACCAGTCAACGTACGTTTACTCAGGATTTCTTGCTACTTACATATTGTTTCCTTGGATTACAAATTAGTTATTTGACATGGGGTTACCTACAAGAGAAGATAATGACACAGGTATTTAAATTTTTCCTATTATGCAATATTCATATATATATATATTATAAATATATATATATTATAAAGTAAAACATTATATTATATAGGTTTATGAGGATGGCTTTGGTAATCAGGATCATTTTGAAGATTCACAATTTTTAGTATTTATAAATAGAATACTTGCATTTTTAATGTCTGCATTATATTTACTTATCCAAAAACAACCACAACATAAAGCACCACTTTATAAATATGTTTTTTGTTCATTATCAAACATTATGAGCAGTTGGTGTCAATATGAAGCTCTTAAATATGTTAGCTTTCCTACACAGGTAAATATAGATTTTTTTCAGTTTATAATATATAAAATATAGATTTTTTTCAAAAAATATATTTGACTTTTCATTATTCCATAAAAATTCGTATTATCTGTAATGGAATTAATAAGTCAAGAATATATATTTTAGGTTTTAGCAAAGGCCTCTAAAATAATTCCTGTTATGATAATGGGAAAAATTATTTCACACACAACATACGAGTATTATGAATACGTTACAGCAATACTTATTTCTGTTGGAATGACTATGTTCATGTTAAATAGTTCTGACTATAAAAATGGTAATCAAATATAGATCTATTAATATCGTTCGATAGAGATATAGTATGCTATTAATATTTATGGAATTTCTAATAGAACTTTTTTTTTTATTTTTAGATGGAGCTACCACTATTTCTGGTATTATCCTTTTAGGAAGTTACTTAGTATTAGACAGTTTTACAAGTACCTGGCAAAATGCACTTTTTGTAGAATATGGTACAACTAGTATACAAATGATGTGCGCGGTAAATATGTTTTCATGTTTATTGACCGTCACATCTCTTATACAACAATCAAGTTTTCCTTTCATATATTTTTTTATGAAAAAAGTAAGTAACAAACTCTACAAACTAATTTTATTAAATTCTATCTATTAATGTGAATGAATTGATTAGTATCCTAGGTTTATAATGGATTGTTTACTTATTTCCATTTGTTCTGCAAGTGGACAATTATATATTTTTTATACAATTTCGAAATTTGGACCTATCACTTTTGTAATAATGATGACTATCCGACAGGTAAAAATATTAATGTTCATTAATTTAATATTTTCATTATTGTTTATATAATTTATACTAGAAGTATTTATATATTTCTAGGGATTGGCTATATTATTGTCATGTTTAATATATCATCACGAAATTAAAATGATTGGTATACTTGGTATACTTCTTGTATTTGGTTCAGTATTTCTACGAATTCATTGTAATAATGTAACTCGAGCGATTAAAAGACGCAGAACTGCAGCGAATTCTGTAAAAAATTAGATTATTTTAATTACTATTACGTAGAATCTCATAATATGATTTAATTTTTTTTTATTGTGTGTGTCTGATTTTTAACAATACATTATTTTATATACTTGCACATCTTGCAATATTAGACATCTGTACCGTTATAAAATTTTTATAATCCTTATTTTCTGTTAATAACTTGTATACATTTTTATATGGACATTTAAAAACGCTTATTACAAATTAATGTATATAATATTTTTTATTTCAATTAATTAACCTGTAGTTTTAACACAGACGTTATTATCTTATATATTTAATGTACAAAATGTTGGCTATTATAATAACAAGGAAGGCACATTGCCGTGTTATTTATTTAAAAAATATTTATTTTAATATAAATATATATACATAGAAACTTATGTAAATGTTTAATTGGATATAACATTAAAAATAATTTGCATTAAGATATTGTAACTATACTTTTCATATTTATGAAAATTTTAATTAAATTTTAATATTAAAGATAAGTACACGTGGCAGCAGTTGTGATTTTTTTTCATTGTTATTATTATTCAAGAATTAAAATAGATTGTTGTTAGTTTTACTACAATAGGTCTTATATTATCAAAAAAAATTGTTAACAATATGTGTGTAGGCTCACGATTAAAAGAGATATTAACATAAAAGCAATATTTAATTAACTTTCTTTTTGTATAGAAGATAACTTTAATTCAGTAAAAAATATTATGATAGATTTAATAATGTTTTGAAGAAAAGGAACTATAATATATTAATATTATCATAATCAAACTATATTATATATAAATATATAATGACTTTTCATACTAATTTTTGATGTTGTTTCTAAATATTGTGAATAATCATAAAATTTACGTTAATAGTTACTTTGAATAGACATAATATTATTTTACATTATATTAGCATTTTACATAAAAATATATAAGTAAAATATCGATGATACTACTATAAATATATTAATATATTCAGAAAGGTAGTATTTAGAATAAGACAATACTGTGTTTTTGAAATATTTTCTGTAGTTAAGTGAGAAATGCAGTTTTTATTAATACTACCTTTAGTATCCTTTTTTTGGAATCATATACAAAAATAATTTATATACTATCTACATTGTTAATTGTTTTATTTATAAAAGAGGCTTTTAATAATAAGAATTAAACAATGTAAAAGATTGTTTATAGAAATCTTCGCGTATAACTATATGGAGCAAAGGATCTAATTTAATCTATAGTAAATCATTGACATTCAGAATGTTTTGTTAAACACAATTTTGTTCCTTCTTAAGAAATATGAGGTCATTTAAAACTGAATATGGAAGTAAGTGCAAAATATGATGAAGTTCTTTTGACGTGCAACATGCTAATGTTTTAAAACCAATATACATGGATCATTCTTTAGGAGATGGAGGACGATAAATAGCTATAAGGTACATGATTGAGATAATAAGCTCCAATGCTAAAATGACTAATTGTATGCTACAAAGGATCACTTCTAATTTAAGCACATAATTTTGCCAAAATAAGAAATATAAAGTTGCTAAAGAGCTAGGAAACGTTAAGAAAATCCCAATGAGAATGGGTAGGCCACGTTCTGTTAAATTTCCTTTCCTTCCTAGATAGATTCTGGCACCCTCCGTCACTATAAGGAAGAATAAGAGCGCAAACTCTGTTAGTGTAGTACTTGTGCCCGGAGATGGTAAATTAGCAGCCTTGAAGAGTCCCATGCCCAACTCGCACACAGCAAACATACCAAAATAAAAGGAATTCAAGTACATAAGAATTTCATATGTCAAGGAAGAATTCACTACTGTAGGCATTCTAAAGGGGTTTTCCTTGGTAGGGATACCCAAATGATCGTTCTACAAGGTATCAATCTTCGTTCATTTATTTTATATTTTATTGCAGTAGAAAGAATAACTTGGTTAAGAATAACTTGTCACTTTCTCTGCATCCTGAACGTATATCTTTAGAACTAGAAATTGATTAATTTCTCTTTATATCGAGAATTATCAAACCGCAAGGTTTTATAATTTTTTTAGTTTTCTTTTTTATTAATCACTTGCGGGATCGCGAAAATGAGGAATGACACGTTATATTTGTATAACTTTATGTACACCTCCTTTTTATTCCTCGCGTCTAGCACTGCTTTATTTTTAACCGTTAAACCTCACATACAATATTGCCATAATCGTGGAAAGAAACATATTTCAAATATCTACATAATATTTATAAAAACAACAATACTTTTATTTTTTATAAACCGTTCAATGAGCAAATAACAAGCGTGAGATTAATCCTGATATTTTGTCAAACTTATATATATATATATATAAGTTTTATATTCATTTTTAACGATTATTCAAGTAAAATTCCACACAAAATCCCTAGATTAAACATTTTTCATAGAATATCAATAAATTTCTTAATCGTACTTCATTTAAAATGATGTTAACAATGAATAATAAGATTAGCACTTATTTCGTTTGTATATTTTTCTTTTTTTTCTTTAATTATTTACAGAACACGTCGGAATGTAACACCCTGAACGAATAACTCTTAACGATATCAAGCTATAACGGAAATGACCAATTACATTCATCCTTTTTATGAAAAACCGTAATATTAAACGTACATCAGGTAGAAAATTTATTATTTAAAATTATGTTGAAAAATGTTTGATAAATTTTTTTTTGTTTTTCAGAAATATAATTTTTTAATCGAACATCTAGGAACATTAATGTACAATAATTTATTGTATGTTTATTATTTGTAGGTAAATCGATGTGATCGATAGTTGAATGTCGGAAATATGTAGGTGCCATTTTTATGATATGTATGTAAGTCATATTAAATTCTTTCGTATAAATCGTATAAATTATAATAAATAAACTATATTTCATACGATTCTTATTTTGATATATGTACATATGTATATATATATATATATATATATATATATATACCAGTAAATAATAAAACGATAAAGATTTCACAAAAAAAAATGATACGATAACACGATTTTTGTGATAATTCGTGATGTTATCATGGATTTGAATAAGACTATCGAGTTGACGAAATTAAGAGTCGTAATATTTTATGAGAAATAAAATAAACGTACAAGTATGTTTAAGATTTGCACAAAAATTGAAAGAATTTTAAACGTTTGGAGATTTTCAAGATATCAAAATGGTGGATATGCGGGTAGGAAATCAAAATACGATATACGAAGGGAGAATCTATGTCATTCGACGTTAAACCGGCTCGGTAAGGTAAAACCTATTAAGAGGACGGTTTTCAATGTGATCTTTACCATCTCCCACGAGTCGAATGTCAGAAATAAGGAAAGATATTTTCGTCCGCTCGTAAAAGTCGAAGAGAATGGGGGTTTCTTTAGCGGTATAGTCGAAGCAATTTTGATAATCGCAAGGCTCGTGGTCATAACGCTTGCCGCCATTATCTTGGCCACGGCTTTTTTAATAATACGACTGACAAACTCTGAAGTTTTTCCGGGTATCCTACGAAGAGGTAATTTCGATTTAACCGCACTCCACGAACTTTCTTATTCATTATTTCATTTCATTTTATTTTATTTTATCTTTTATTATTTTCTTTTTTTTTTTGTAAATTTATAAAATATTATATGCGTCTTTTTGAATGTATAATATATTAAATATATATATATATATAAAATATATTATTAATGTAGCACATATGTTTATATATGTTTATAACATTTATATATTATTTATATAATATGTATATGTATATATATATTATACATTATATATATATATATATATATATATATATATATGTATATGTATATAATATTGAATCAGTAATTATATTCCTGGGTCCAACTTTTATCAAATTTGGTCAATGGATGTCGACAAGAAAGGATCTATTTCCCGAAAATATTTGTAATTCTCTAACTCAGTTACAACGCAATTCATCATGTCATTCATGGTTATATACAAAAAATTTATTTAAAGCAACGTATGGACCAAATTGGAGAGATGTTTTTGTCAAATTCGAGGACGAAATACCTATCGGTTCGGGATGTTGTGCCCAGGTACAGAGGTAAAACATTTCTTCTAACCATAGGTTTTCTCTCTCTCTCTCTCTCTCTCTTTCTCTTTCTCTCTCTCTGACTCTCCCTCTCCCTCTCCCCCCTCTCTCTCCCTCTCCCTTCCCATCTCTCTCTCTTTCTTATCGTTATCATTGTTCATTCTTTATTCAATTCAATGAGAGAAACGTTTGATTTTAAATTTGTACATCTTCTATTTACTATTAGATTCTATTTGATACAATCTAAATAACATTTGTCTTATGAATCAATTCCTTATCGATTCACAGGTTTACAAGGCGTGGGTCGATCTTAACGTTCATGCAGGAAGGATACAAGAGTCCCGACTATCGTGTTTCGTCGAAAGTAAGCTAGAAAGTGATCTTCTCGAATAACGTGTTGGTAATACTAACGCGAACGATTTTGCGGGAATCGAGAATGTATGTTCGATGTGGAAAATATAGATGTGTTTGATATTACCATTTTGCAGTTATCGAATATTTAAATATGGGACATTTCTTCACCATATTGGGTAAGAAAGAAACCGAAAGAGAGAAAGATAGATAGAGTGAAAGAGAGAGAGAGAGAGAGAGAGGGAGAGAGGGAGGGGAGAGAGAGAGAGAGAGAGAGAGAGAGAGAGAGAGAGGAAGATGAAACGTTTCGTGTAACATTTTGCAATAATAATCGTAGAGAAAATATTTACTACTGACGAGCACGAAAAGATCGATCAAATTGATAGAAAATTGCAGCCAGTTGCCGTTAAAGTCCTTCATCCTGGCATAAAAAATCAAATAAAGTATGAGAATGCTTTCTTTCGTCATTATTTCTTTTTTCTTTTTTACAAATACATACGTATACATGTAGTTTTTTTTTTATTATTTTCTTTTTCATCTTTTCTTTTTTTTTGCAGGAGAGACTTGAAAATAATGCGAATCTTTAGTAAACTCGCCACGTACGTCGTTCCGGAGTTACATTGGCTGAGTCTAACCGATTGTATCGACGAATTTTCATTAATTATGGAACAGCAAGTAAATCGTTGGCATTGTATTTTTTTTTTTTCTTTTTCTTTTTTTTTTTTTCATGAAGATTATAATCTATGTACTTTCTTAACGAAGGTCGACATGAGATTAGAAGCTGATAATTTGATAAAGTTTACAAATAATTTTATAAAAACGGAAAAAATCGTTTTTCCACATCCTTATATGGAATTTACACGCAACCAAATATTGGTAGAAACTTTTCACGAAGGCTCACCAATATCCGATTATCTTGATTACGAGGATAACAAAGTGCAACATAAATTGGCGAAACTCGGTATCACGATGATTCTTAAAATGGTTAGTGAAATATATATATATATATATATATATATATATATATATATATATATATAAATGCACGCACATTTGAAGATCGTTCCTTGAAATAATTTCTTACGAATAAAGAGATTGTCCGCCGCAGGTATTCAGCGATAATTTTATACATTGCGATCTCCACCCGGGTAATATTTTGGTCCAGGAAGTAAAGAAACCGAAATCAACATTTCTCGATCCTTTTTTGAGCATCATTAGCTCTGATTATACGGAGAATGATCCAAGACTGGTAATACTCGACTGTGGTTTGGTGGTATCCCTGAATAATCGTTGTCGAAAACATCTTCGTGATATCTTTCGATCGGTATTGATGGGAAATGTATGTTTGTGTGAATTTATATCGAAAATAATATTTTAAGATTAACAGATATAAAATAATCAACGAGTTTATATGACGGAATTAATCGTTTTATCATAACAATTTTCATGCGATAAACAATGTTAATACAGAATATACGAGTATTATAAAATAAACAAAACGATCTGAAATGATCGAAAAATATTTCGTAATATGTTTTAATAATATGTTCTACTTATATTTCATTATAGGGTGAACTCGCGGCGGAATATATATTGGAACATACTTTCCATATGACACCGGATCCAGATGGTTTCAAAACTACGATGAATAATATAGTGACGGCTTATCTTAAAAATCCAGGCAACTTTAATAACGTAAGATTATACTTTCAAATCAAACAATATCATATTTTTGTATTCAGTTTTGTTTTAACGATAATTCGTGAACGGATATACGAAATAAATTAAAAAAAAAAAAAAAAAAAAAAAAAAACCAAGGAAAAAGAAAATTCGAAAAAAGAAATATATATTATTATTATATAAATTTGATCGAAAATTGGTTAAAAGTGTTGTAAATAATATTGAATATGTATATATCGAACAATAAGTCGAGTAATCTCGAAGGAATGGTGCAACGACTTTTTCTGAGCGGTTGTTTGAACCTTTGCAGGTGAATGTAAGTACCGTTGTGTCTGAATTATTTTCCGCGATGGTTCGTCACCGGGTGAAGCAGGACGGATCCTTTAGCAGCGTGATTCTCAGTATGGTAGTGATCGAGGGGCTCGGCCGAAGTCTAGATCCTAATATCGATATCTTCTCCGAAGTTCTTCCATTTGTTTTCAATAATACCGTGTACGGTTAAAAGGAAAAAAAGAAAAAAAGAAAGAAAGGAAGAACATCGTCCTGTTAATTACATTGGACTCATTGATTGCATTGGATGTATATTTACGGTACGTATTATAATTTCATCTTTTATCTCATTACATTATCTTATACTTTCATATATCTAACGGGACATATTGACGTCGTACGATAAGATAATACATTGTTTGGTTTGGTTCTTTTTTTTTTTTTATTATTTACTTCTATTACAAGATGAAAAAGGCAAATAAATATATATACGAAAAAATAAGTAAATATCAATAAAATCGTTGTAAAGATAAATCGTGATTTCGTACAAAGTATTTCTCTCTCTCTCCCTCTCTCTCTCTTTCTTTCTCTCTCTCTCTCTCTCTCTCTCTCTCTCTCTCTCTCTCTCTCTCTCTCTCTCCCCTCGAGATAACTAATGTAAATAATCGTGCTCCGAAATTCGAAGTTTAACGACACTACTAATATTACTACTACTACTACTACTACTACTACTACTACTACTACTACTACTACTACTACTACTACTACTACTACTACTATTAATACTACTACTACTACTATTATTACTACTACTACTACTACCACTACTACTACTACTATTACTACTACTACTACTATCACTACCACTATCACTACCGCTACCTCTGCGATTACTACTACCACCATCGCTGCCATTACTATTACCACCACCGTTGCCATTACTACTACCACTATCACTACTTCTACTACTACTACCACTACTACTACTACTACTACTACTACTACTACTACTACTACTACTACTACTACTACTACTACTACTACTACTACTACTACTACTACTACTACTACTACTACTACTACTACTACTACTACTACTACTACTACTACTACTACTACTACTACTACTACTACTACTACTACTACTACTACTACTACTACTACTACTACTACTACTACTACTACTACTACTACTACTACTACTATTACTACTACTATTACTACTACTAGTACTACTACTACTACTACTATTACTACTACTACTACTACCATTAATCCTACTACTACTACTATCACTACTACTACTACTACTACATGGTAAAGGATTGGCGCGAGTTCGCGTGGGGAGGATGTCGATTTTAAAACGGGCTGCGGGAACGTGTAATCGCATCGGACAGAATTCCGAAGAGTGACCAGTTGTCCGTGATCGCTTCCTGGTTGGTCGACCGTCTTCGTTTGTGTCGGTTCTTGTGTATCTCTGTAGATATGTATCTCGCATACGCGTTTACGAACGTCTCAGTATCATCAGTTAGTTAGTGTGTGTGCAACTGCGCGCAAGACGTTTCTTATTTGTGTTGGTACATTCATACACCTGTTCCGATAGCCGTGTCCGCCTGGAGTGCCACGAACAAGCTCTCGCGCATGCTTATCGAACGGCTTCGCGGGTTCTTTGAGATACCGAATTCCATGATCGAATCGACATTTTTCGATGCTAACTGAAGGAACGTTTTTTGGTACGATATATTTTTAATGATATATATTTTTTAATGATATATTTTTTTAATGATACAATTGTCTTCTTTTTTGCTTCTTTTTTATTTCTATTTTTTTTTCTCTCTAAGAGAATGAAAAGATTTTTACAAATCTATACGGGATCTTTCAAAAATTTCTGTTCATTTTTCTTTTTTCTACAGAGACGATTAGTTTCGAATAAAATTTCATTTTTTGACAATTTTCTTTTTAATTTATATTATTTGAACTATTATTATTACTATTTGAATTATTATTGTTAGAATATTATTCCAAAGAAAAGAAAAAGTAAATAAAAAAATACAAACTTCATTGTTTGAAAAAAAGTTTTAAATTATTATTTTTTTTTTTTTATTTTGATATTTTACAAAAGGAATTATATTTGTTGACAACTATTTTTAAATAAAAGAAACTGTTTAGATAAGAGACGGAGAGAGAATTCGCCGGTAGATCTAATATTTGTAAAACTGTCGAACTCGTTCACGAAAAAGTCCCGTTATGTTTGTATAATTAACCCTGTATAACGCCATGTGTAACTTCGAAGTCAACACTCGTATATCTGTTTTATTTCACTCCTTTTTTTTTGTGGCCACAATCTGGCGTAACATTATGTTGTTATACCATTCTTTCATAATCAAGAAGTTTGTTTATGGTAATTCTTATTTGCCAAACCAGAGTGTTTAAAATGTTGCGTACAAATTTGTTTTGAAATATTATCTCGTTTCTTAAGGTTCATACAATAATTATCTTTTTTCTTTTCCTTTGTTTTCTTTTGTTTGTTTGTTTGTTTTTCTTTTATTACGTTTATAATGTCATGCATGTAAATTTCATGCCACATGCGAAGGTAAAACGATAACATATCGACTATTTCGGAAAAACATTATATCAACGTTATATTTGATAGCATTTAATTTATTTCACTTGATTATGTTCACTTTAACTGTATCGTGTATTTTACTTTGCTTTTATATACTCTCGGATCACGAATGAAATGATTTATCTTGCAGTGTCAGTCAAAAAGAGATAGAGAAATAAAGAGAGAGTATCACCTCTGTTTTGTCTTTATTTCTTATTTTATTTTGAAACACGTGTATCGTTACACGTGCAAGTAAAATTTAGAAAGATCGAATTCTTCTTTAGCAACTACGATCAAGTTAAATTGAGCTGTAAACATTATTATTAAAAGTATTCGTAACGAAAAAGTATTCGTATACGATATATATGTTTATGCATACATATATATACATATATATACGATATATATATATATATATATATATATATATATATATATATATATTTAGATTCACACACTCTATATGTATGGATAGGTATTAAAAGAAAGAGGAGTATTTCGCAACGTAGCAAAACGTTAAATGATGTCGTCGAGGTCGTACAATCTTACAAAGGGCTCTCCTTCTCGAGTTTAGCCTCGTGTGATATTATTTGGTCTATCGTTAGGACCAAGCCGTAAAGGAGTCTCATGAAAACGCACGTGCGTCGGCATCGATCAAGCGTAGAGCCTTCTTTTTCTTTAAGAGATGACCTTCGATCGACCTTATTGTTCGTACTTACGCCTATTGTCGTCGTTATAAATTCTGCAGCTAACAATATGTTGGAAAAAAAATAGAAGGATAAATGAATAATTGTTATTTTCATAAAAAATAACAATATTGAAAAAATATAGTAAAGAGATTTATTGAAAAGAAGACAGTATGAGTATATATATTGAAAAAGATCAAGATCATTTTATCGGTGATAAAAATTTGTTAGAAAAAAATTTCATAAATAAATAAAAAACAAATGAAATTAAAATTATTATTAGTTCTTTAGAATTTAATAAAAAAGAATATATATTAAGTCATAATTATATTCGTTAAGAGATTTTATGAAAAAAAAAAAGAAAAGAAAAATTGTATTGTTCAATATATTTGCAGTTCTATAATAACGCGCATATTAGGATAAAAAATATTCAATTAAACGTTGTATCATATGATCGCACACATTCATAATAAAACAATTAATGATCAACGAACAATACGATTACATTTACAGATAGTTACATAGAGAAATGATTACAAGAGTTGGGTTACGTTAATGGATAAAATTCTTTGATAACTCGCTCGGGAAAGAAGAAGAAGAATCGGATCCACTTAACATTTCGTTGGAGGCGACCTCGTGTGTCTCTGAGTCTTATTAGGGAGCCCGCTGTAAAGTCCACGAAGATACGAGCAGCCTTCTTATTTGCTTCACGTGAGACACGCACGCTCATTTGCCCTTTTTCATTCTTTTATTTATAGCGCCCATTTTGTGGCCGAGCGAAGCAGATGTTAGCGAGTCGTCGTCGTCGTCGTCGTCGTTGTCACCGTCTTCGTCTTCGTCGTCGTCGTCGTCGTCGTGGTCGTCGTCGTCGTCGTTGTCGTCGTCGTCGTCGTGGTCGTCGTCGTCGTCTTCGTTGTCACCGTCTTCGTCATCATCGTTGTCTGTTGATACGTCAAAAGCCGAAGAATCGCGACGATGTCTGACGCATTCGGGTTATCGTTTCTATTATAATATATACATATTATTTTCGTTCCGTTCAGGGAGACCTTGTGAAAACTCATTAAATCTCTCTATAAACGTAATTCTTTTTTGTCGTATGGTGTATAGAAAAAAAAAAAAAAGAAAAGAAAAGAGAAAAAAGGAAAAGAAAAAGAAGATTATGTAATGTAAAATCTATAATATAATTTGTGACAATATAGATATACTGTGCTAAGTATAATTCATGTTTAAATATTCAACGTTTGTTTCTTTGAATATGAATTAACTATTAAAATTTTATGACGTAAAAAATGAAATAAAATTTACAAATATAGATATACGCATATGTATATGACTTCAAAGTTATAGAGGGGGTTAAGGTGTTTTCCTCTCTCACTCTCTCTCTCTCTCTCTCTCTCTCTCTCTCTCTCTCTCTCTCTCTCTCTCTCTCTCTCTTTCTCTTTCTCTCTTTTTCTCTCTTTTTCTCTTTTTCTACTCTCACGCTTACTCATTCTTACTCATCAATCATCCTCTTAGTAATGGGAAGAAACTTAATGATTGTTTTAAATAATACGGAATATAACTTCTAAAAAAAATTATAAATACTTTATGACATTAGAAGATAATTACGTATAATTTATATATTTAGTAAACATTAATCTTTGCATATGAATTAATAATTAATTTTATTGCAAAAAAATGAAATTTAATTTAAAAAAAATATATATATATATATATATAAAATATGAGTATATATGAGTATATAACTTCAAAGTAGAAAGTTAAGAATAGTTATTTATTTTAAATTATTAAAAACAATAAAAGAATTGGAGAAAGAGAAAATAAGTAAAAAAAAAAGATCTAAGAAATAAATTTAATTTTCAAGAAATAGAAAGAACATAATTTGTTTATTAACAAATGATAATCTTATCTAACTAAATAGGAAACTAACTAAGCGAAAACGTGTTTTGTGTATCGTGTGTGACCAACTTTATCGTCTCGTAACCAACTATTCCTTTTTCCTAGATTGAACGAGAAGAGAGACTTAGAGAAAGATAAAAAAAGATAGATAGATTCGAAAGCGAATGAAAGTTAAATTATCACGATATCCGTATGTGTGAATTTATTTCTTCCTTTGTGTGTGTGTGTCTCTTTGAGTGCGCTCTGTGTGTATGTATGTATTTGTATGTTGTATGTCTTTGCATGAGGGAGAGAGAAAGAGAGAGAGAGAAAGAGAGAGAGAGAGAGAGAGAGAAAGAAAGAGAAGGGGAGAGAGTCTTTGGTGTTCGCGTTCGGCTTATCCCAGTTTATTAGGGGGAACAATATGGAATGCACGCCCGTGGGATTGCGATTTATATCCCCGGCACTTGCATTACCTCACGGTATCGCAGCGCACCAGAGATTGCCGTAAAGCATCTCGGACAGTGCAATGCTAGAGACCCTGCCTGAGGAGAGTTCATTGCGTCTCTCATATTATCCATCTTTTCTTCATCGTCTTATGTTAGACATTTTAATATATTCATTTTAAATGTATATATATATATATACATATATATATATATACATATATATATATATATATATATATATATATATATATATATATATATTAGTTAAATCTATATTAAACACTCAGTTACGAGTAAAAGATATTCCTTATCGGATCTTTTTGAATTGAATTTAATTCTTTATAATTATAATTTATAATATAACGTTGACGACGTCACACATACACACATGCATATATGTATTTTTAAAGATCTTGCTTCACTTTTTTTTTTAATAATACATAACTTTTACATATAATTATTTCTTTTTTTCTTGTTCTTCTTTTTATTTTCGTCATGAAAAAATTAGATTATACAGGGTCAAAGTCGGTCCTTCTATCTTTACTCGATTGTATGCCGGTTTCTTCGAATAAAATGTTAACAAAAACAAAAGAAGAAATAAAAATTATTAGTTATTTAAGAAAAAAGAAAACAAAAAAAAAACAAAAAACAAAAAACAAAAAAGGAGAAACGTTGAAATTATTATGTTCAATGGTCTTGTGCGATTTCTCTGTGAGAAAAAAAAAAAAAGAAAAATCTATCGGGTGAGCTAGCGAGTCGTCTAAAAAGTGAAGAAATCGAAGGATAATCGAGAAGATTTGCGTAACCCGATCGCGTCCTTCGCTTATCCGTGCCCTTCGAGTGGCCTTGAAGAGGATGGAGAGGCAAAGGAGAGTGTTGTGGCGCGAAAAACCGAGTCGGATCTTCGAAAGTCTCGATCCGAGGAGTTGAGAAGAGTAATCTCCTCCTTTTCCTCTTTCTCCTCCTCTTCTTCCTTCATCTTTTTCATTCTACTCTTCGGAGCTCTTCGTATTCAGTGACTCTATACTGTAGCTGGTATACGAGTACACTTCCTCGTATACCATAGCGTATCTTTCGCGGCAACGCATGCCCGTCTCGACGCTCGCGACCGTTTTATTTCGTTCGATTCAAAACGAGTTCCAATCGACGTCTCATTCCGCGTGTTCACGCCCGCTATACGCTCGATAGAAGCTACATCATTTCCCTCTGCTCCCTCTGCTCTAGTCCGTTCTATATGTAAGTTGTATGCGCGCGCGCACGCGCGCGCGAGCGAGCGGGCGAGCGAGCGAGCGAGCGAACGAGCAAACGAGCGAGCGACCACCTCCATTGCCTTCTTCGTCATCAACACTATTACTGTTACAAGCATTGGGTTGCGTCGTAATATGTTTTTTCTTTCTGTCTCTCTCTCTCTCTCTCCTCTCTTTCCCTTTTTTCTTTTTCTTTTTTTATTTTATTCGACCTATCCTAGATCGTTTCGATCGTTGATCTCTTTGTAAGAGAGAACTTTTAGGAAATCGATCGACGTATCCTTTCTTCCGCCGTTGGATCATATATTTGTTTTCTTTTCAATTACTTTTTTTTTCTTTATTATTTTGATCGTCGATTTTGATTAGGAGAATTTTGAGAAATTCGTAGAAGGGGAAATACGTTTATCGAAAAATCGATCACGTGTCTTTTCTTTCAAAATCCAGACGATGATTATTATCTTATTTTTATTCTTATTTCGTTTCGTCCGTCGATCTTTGAAAGAAGATCTGCGAATTTCTAAAGAGAACCTTTCGAAAATTGATCACGCGTCATTTTTTCCGGTTCGATTCTCCTTTTATTTCGCTCTTTCGTTTTTTCTTCTCCCGTTTCTTATTTCGTTTACGTTTTTTTTTGTTTTTTTTTTGTTTTTTCCTCCATTAGACAAGCGACTCGAGAACTTGTCCTTCTACGGATCGCATCACCTATCCTAGAACCGTCTAGAATCGTAAGATCGACTTCTTTCGAGGGTCGGCTCCGATTCGTTGGAGCCGACGACAACCCCTTTACAATAGGTAAGGACACGATCGAAATATCAAATTTCGAGGTCGTTCTTTAAGAAAGAGGAGGATCAGGTTTACGTACAACTAAAGGATGAAAAAGAATCTATCGATTCTTCGATAAATTCGTCTCAATGATTTAAAATATACGAACAGAAGATTCACGTCGGTCTTTCGTATCATTCGTTGCACGAGAAAATCGTTGATCATGTTCAATAAAATCAAGGACCAATAAACGAAATTCTTTAAAAACAAATATGTTTATACTTATGAAAATAAGATCGCAAAATAAATAATCGAGCGGATAATTTGGAAATATGCAGAGAGAGAGAGACAGAGAGAGAGAGAGAGAGAGGGAGAGAGAGAGAGAGAGAGAGAAAGAAAGAGAGAGAAAGAGAGAGCCGAAAGAAATACGCGAAACGATACGAAGAAGTGGTATTCAAACGTTAGGGGCTATCGATCTTTAGTGGGGTACAAAGAGTGCCATCTGTCGGTGGTTTTAACTGTGTGATCTTTCAACCAATGAACGAACGAGAGAGTCCCCCACTCGGTATTTAGTTTGCCCCCACCAGGCGAGGCGGCCTGTCGCGTCGCCGTGCGTGCTCTTGTCCTCTTCGTCCTCGTCCTCGTCCGCATCTTCTTCGTCCTCGTCTTCTTCTTCGTGTCCTCGTCGTCGTAGGGTCTGCCAGGGTAACGACGGTAGATGTAAACACAGAAAGAGAAAGAGAGAGAGAGAAAGAGAGGACAAGAAGATAAGAAAGAGAGTTGGGGGTCTCTCTCCGAGACGAGCGTCTCGTGATTCGTCGGGCGAAGTAAAAGGGCGGGCGGAGGGGGTGGGGTTGGACGGAGGAAGGCAGAGAGAGAGAAAAAGAGAGAAAGAGAGAGAGAGTGAGAGAGAGAGAGAAAGAAAGAGATAGAAAGAGAAAGAGAGATAAAGAGAGAGAGATTACAAGAGGCGCCGGGCAAGCATCCCAGAACGGCCGTGTGCTCCGTTCGTCTCTGAAACACAGAGAGGAGAGAGTCGGGGCTCGATCGATCGATCGGCTCGATCGAGCGTCGAACAATTAACGGCCATCAAATGCCCATCTCGGGTACGCGTGGCGCGTAAATCGCGGCGCGTAAATCGTGGCACGCTCTTGCGACTGAACGGACACGCGCCTATCCTCCTCCTCCTCCTCCTCCTCTTCCTCCTCCTCTTCCTTTTCCTCCTCCTCCTCCTCCCCTTCTCCTCTTCCTTTTCTTCCTCTTCCCCTTCTTTTTTACTTCATCTTATTTTTCTTCGCTTCGTCTTCGTCTTCATCTTCGTCTTCGTCTTCGTCTTCATCTTCGTCTTCGCCTTCGCCTTCATCTTCGTCTTCGTCTTCACTTCCTCTTTATTTCTTGTTCTCCAAAAAGTCACTCCCCTCTCCCCACCACTTTCTTTCATCAACTCCCTCTTTTCTCCTCTCTTCTTCTTCTCTTTTTTCTTTTTCTTTTTCTTCTTCTTTTTCTTCTTCTTCTTCTTTTTTTTCTTCCGTTTCCTTTACCTCCTTCCGCCTTCCAAAGTTTTTGGAAAACGCGCGAGTAAACTTTTCGTGGCCAGTGCCTTCGAGGACCTTCGACGGGCCGAAATTTTTACTTCGGTCTTTACTCCCGTACGACGGCCCGTTGATGTCCGTCGATCGTTCTCCCAACCGAACGCGATACTTCGTGATTTTACAGATCGATATATTCGATCGATATAACGAACGATCCGTGGATCGTCCTCGGCGTGTCAGTGCCTTATCGTCGTCGTTGTCCTCGTCGTCTGACTTCTTGGGAATAAATCGGGACTCGTAATCAAAGAGGACGAAGAGTAAGCTCGTTCTTCCGAGGTCGCCTTTCCTTCTTCTTCTTCTTCTTCTTCTTCTACTTCTTCTTCTTCATTATCGTCATCTTCTTCTACCTCTACTTCTTCTTCTTCTTCTTCTTCTTCTTCTTCTTCTTCTCCTTCTTCTTCTTCTTCTTCTTCTTCTTCGCTAAATCGTCTCCTTCGATCGTCTCCTTTCGCTGTAAGTACCTTTTTCTCATTTCCTCCGCTTTGTTTCTTCATCTTTTTCGTTCTTTTTCTTTATTCTTTTTTTCTTTTTTTTTTTTTTCTTTACAAAATCTCCAACGTTTTATCGATAAATCAAAAGAAAAGAAAAACAAAACAAAGAAAAAAAAGAAAGAAAGAAAAAAGAGGAGCTATTAGGTATAACGATCAATTTACAAGCGCGTTTTAGCTTTTCGTTCGCTCGTTTTGTCGATAATCGATATTCGAAAGAAGGAAGCGACCGGCTTTCGACTCGCGTTATGTAATACATCGATCGAAACCGCGCGAGTTCCGTGAGAGTAATTGTTGCGATTATTGAGTTTCGCGATACTGAAAACGTTAATATTATTAATGCGATTTATAAAAAAAAAAAAGGGGAGGAATGTACAAAGTTGACAAGATTTCGTTTTTCTTAGGAATGATGACGATATGAAGAACCGAATCGTCTGTTTTTATCGTCTAAACTCTGCTCATCTATTCCGTCATCCTCCCTTCGAACGTGCTTGCCTTTCTTTTATCTTTTTCTTTTCTCTCGTTTTTTTTTTTTTAATCGCGAAATTTGATCTCTTCCTCCTCCTCCTAAACTCTCGTTTATGTCTTAACGTAATATATTTTACATTATACACTCGACGTGTTTCGATTCGAAATCAAAGTGACGTGTAAATCTATTTTGACATGTTTGTTAATTGCTCTAACGACGACAGGTTTTATAGCGTGGGTAAGTGTCAGATTTGTAATAATTTCAATTCGAAAACATGAAAGAAATATCGTTTATAAATATTATTATTATTATTTGTTATTATTATTATTATTATTATTATTATCATTGTTATTGTTATTGTTGTTATTATTGTTATTGTTATTGTTATTGTTATTGTTATTGTTATTGTTATGTGTATATTATTATTAATGTTATTGTTAATGTTATTGTTATTATATATTATTATTATTATTATTATTATTATTATTATTATTATTATTATTATTATTATTATTATTATTATTATTATTATTATTATTATTATTATTATTATTATTATTATTATTATTGTATGCAAAATATTCTAATGAACTAATGAACACGTAGTTTAATTTAACGTATTTTTAAGAAATTTTTGTTAGGATTTATATATGCTTCTCGTCTTTTCTTTTTCTTTCCTTCTTTTTTTTTCTTATTTCGACAAAAATAAAAATACAACGTAATAAAAATACGTAGATTCGGTAAAGTTTGGACAATTTTATCGAATGTTTTGTACATTGCATAACGTATATATTATGTACGTCGTCGATACTCGTCTAAAAACTCCGACGTATCTCACTCACATTGCTTTTCAGCGTCCTAATTGCGAGATATTGAGCCGATTACTCGACACATATGTATATCGGCCATCAAATATTATAATCCCTAGATATACTCTGCAAATTGGCAAGGCCGTCGAGAGATCCTACCGACTAGCCGCGAGGGGAATTTCGTAATCGTGCTTTGCTCGCTGTCTCTATATAATACGAAGGGAACGTCGCTGTTTTCGCTCGTAAATTTTCGAAGATATCGAATGCCCGACGCTATTTATATGGCTAATAAACGAGATTGAATTTGTCTCGACGAGTGGCTCGACTCGAATCGATGGATTTTTTTTTCCTTTTCGTTCCTTTTTTTCTTTCTCTCTTTCTTCCTTTCTTTCTTCTTCTTTTTCTCTCTTTCCAATCTTAAACTTCGTCGAATGAAGAATATCTATCGAGAGAAGAAAAGGAAAAAAAAAGAAAAAAAAAGGAAAAAAAAAAAAGACGTTTACCTGGATAAAAATACGAGCATTATTATTTCCTTTTCTTTTTTTTCCTTTTTTTTTTGTCTTTTTTCTTTTTCTTTTTTTCCGTACTAATTATGTGAATTCTTGTTTTACGTTTAAAGGAGTAAATCGTGAGTCGGCACCTCTCATACTTCTGAGAATTTTTAAACGTTATTTGGAAATCGATCGGTATCGATCGTATAAATAATTACATGCATTTTAAACAGGATCATCCTACGTTCTTGTACGCTTTTATGGTAATCTTATTTGTGAAATATTAACGATCCACGACACCTAGGGTGTAATTTTGTCTGACGTGGCGATAACATGTTTTGCCAAAATGGTTCGTAAACTTTATAATCTCGATAGATCATTGATAATATCGTCGGTGATTCGAATAATCAGATATTGCTTGAAGATACGTGAATTTATATAATATGAGCATGTTCTTTTTTATTTCATTCTTATTTCTTTTCTTTCTTTTTTTCCACTCTCTCTCTTTTCTTTTTCTCAATATCTAAGATATCTTTAATCGTAATTGATCTCTTAGGAAAAAATTTAATTGGTCGCTCGTGTTTTCGTTTATCTTAAATCCAATAATCTGTTTGACCACGTACAAGGTCAAAAGATAATATAGGTTCTAAATTAAATATCGTAAATATCTCTTCTAGGATTTCACGATAAGACGATGTAAAAACAGTAGCTTAAGAGACAGATAATCTTGTCAATAACAAGACTTCCGAATTCTGATATTATCGGTGTATGATGTCATCGAGAAATTCGTTTGTTTCATCAAACGAAGGAAAGAGAAAGGGGGGGAGGGAGAGCGAGAGCGAAAGTGAGAGAGAGAGAAAGAGAGAAAGAGAGAGAGAGAGAGAGAGAGAGAGAGAGAGAGAGAGAGAGAAAGAAAAAGAAAGAAAAAAGAAAAGTGTCGAAGCTAAATCGTACGGCGTCATTATATTTCCCTTACAATGATTCGAGCACGTCATCTATAGAAAGTTCTTATCAAAATATGTTATTATCGGACATAAATAGTTGCGTGAGAAAGAAATAGGTCAGGATAATGCGATAATACATTACAACTTTCTTCGCTCATACTTTCTTCTCCAGGAGAAGAACCAGGAAGAAAACGAAAATTTACATAATACGTACTTATTTACGTATATACGTTAACTCACATATATATCTTCTAATTATTAAAATTTTCTATAATAATATTTTTTCTAAATATAATTATATAGATAGACACATTAAATGTATCTATCTTATGAATTGATAAAAATTGTGTACGATAAGAAAGAAAAAAAAATCCAAAAAGAAAAAGCAATTGCTTCTATTGTTCCTTTGTTTTATTGAATAAAACATTAAGAAGATTTGAATGAGAAATAAAACGAAAAAGAGAAATGGAAACAAAAGTAAATCGAAAAATTCGATAACGAAACGATAACGAGAGATCGTCGAATTAGATATAGATTGTCGTAGACAATAACGAAGAGGGACAACAATTAGTTGATTCAATCGAAAATTTGCAAGAGAACGAATTGAATGTTCGTCACTTGTAGTGAACGGAGTCGACGCGATGACATGCCGTTATCAGCGCATCGTAAATAAAAGAATCTCTCTTCGCAAATAACAGTGGGACACTCGTAATCGCTCGACTGCAAGAAGAGGAGACAGACGCACAATGACAGACGGGCACGCACATACAAGTACATATACACGTACGATATGCAGCGTGCACTTTTTCGCCCTTTATCCCGCCTCTCTTTTTCTTTATCGCGTGTATTCGCGCGTCTTTGTGTATGTACGCGCTGCATTCCATTTGATTCGTCTCTCCAACTATTTAGAGAGAGAGAGAGGGGAGGGGGGAAGGGGGATAGAGAAAGAGAGAAAAAGTGAAAGAAAGGGAGGGAGAGGGAGAGGGAAAGAAAAATACTAGTGCGGAGAAAGGCTGCACAATTGTTTCATTTTTTTTTTCTTTTTTTTCTTTTCTTTTTTACTTGACTTTGTAAAATTATTTTCTATTAATCTCTATCTATAAAGTAGATACGTGTAATATATCATTTATATGCTCTTTTCAACTATGCAGAGAGGGAGAAAGAGGGGGAAAGAAATACTAACGCGGAGAAAGCCTGCACGATTCGTTTTTTTACTTCATTTTATAAAATTATATTATATCAATCCGTATCTATACGTAGATACATGTAACCTATCATTTACAAGCTTTCTAACTATGTAGAAAGAATGAGAGAGATAGAGAGAGAGAGAGAGAGAGAGAGAGAGAGAGGGAGAGAGAGAGAGTTAAGGAGGGAGAGAAAGAGAGGGAAAAAAGAGGGAGAGAAAGGAAGAGAAAGAGAGAGAGAAATACTAATGCTACATGGATCTTTTTTCTTCTTAACAGTTTTTTATATTATTATTTTCCAACAATCTGCATCTATTCGTAGATACATATATGTAATATATCATTTATAAGAGAGAGGAGATTAAAGAGTGGAGTTATCAAAATTTTGATAATAAAGCAAAAGTAAGGGAACATAAATTGTAATAATTTATATTCCACTAGTTATATTTTCTTCTTCTTCTTATTCTTATTTTTCCTTATTCTTCTTTGAAATTATCGTTTTTTTTCTCTTATCTTTCTTATTCTCTTATCTTTTTCTTCTTCCGTTTGTTATTTTTTCTTTTCTTCTTTCTTTCTTTCTTTCTTTCTTTCTTTTTTTTCTTCTTCACATTGTCGCAGGTGTGACGTTAGAGAGCCTCGAGATGTTACTCTCCGGTGCTTGGTTCGAGGCTATAGCCGCTACACTTCTCGCAATTTTAGTCTTGGCTACCAGCTATCGACCACCATGGTGGTTCTGGACCGGAAGTCATCAGACCAATGGTAAGCGTTCTCTAAGCGTATTTATTTTATCGTTTATATAATTTATAATTAATAATTGTTATCATTTATTTAATCGTTATATCGATACGTACATATAGATTTCTTCTTTTTAATTGTTACTATTATAATTTACATATAATTACTTTACATAAATTATAGAAATATTATCATATATTTCTGGATAATTTTCATTTTATCAAAATTTTAACAATTTTATTTTATTAATCGTTTGTTCTCTTTTCTTTTTTTCTCTTTTTATTTTTTTTTTCTTTTGTAATTCTCATTATCACCATTTACTCACTTATTTTATTCATTATTTTTTTAATTCTAACCGTTATATAATTTACTTGCTTTAAATAGATTTTCTCTCAAGGAACTCGCCTATGCTATAATTGTAATACCTGATTTATTAAGGATCTGATAATATCTTGTTCCTTTCGATCGATAAATTTTATCATGAAAAGGAAAAAGAAAAGAAAAGGACAAGTGAAAAAAAAATAAAAAGAAATAAATAAATAAAAAGATAATGTCATGACATAGTAAGAATTTGAAAGTTTCAATGCGTAGTACGCGTTGTCCGTGATATACATATTATCGAAGTGACGTAAACGAGAGAGTAGACGAGATTGTACATACGTACATATATATATATATATATATATTTATATATATATTATATATATATATATATATATATATATATATACATACATACAAATAACATATATACAAACATGTATACATACATAGATAGATAGATAGATACATATACGATAGATACATACATCGAAAGGTCAATGAAACGATTAGACGATCGTATCAAGGTCGCGCGATAACTAGATTTCTATCTGTCGCCTTATCGGTAATATATTCGACTAACGTTACGCTTGCGTTCTGAGTGATTTAAGTTCGTATTATTTCCTCGTTTACTCGATTTGTCGGTACGCGCGTATCTCTTTCTCTCTTACTCTCTTTCTATCTTTTTCTTTCTTTCACCATTGCTTCATATTCCACTACGTCTACGTCGTCGTATCTGACGCCCATTTTTCTTCTCGACTATCGTTTACTATTTATATACTTAGAGATAAAATTGAATGATAACACACGTACGATAACATATAATCTTCGATTTAACACATACGTATTTATCTTGACGATGGCGAAGTTGAATTATACAATGAGTCGATAAACAAAACGAAAGAGATTTGTATTTTTATTTCTTTTTCTTTTTTATAATGAAAACGAAAATTAATAAAATAGATTGGATTGTTAAATTTCTATAACTTTCTATGACTATTAAATTAATTGTTAACCAGTAATATATATTAATATAATTAGAAGATTGTGTGTGTGTGTGTGTGTGTATATATATATATATTTAAATTTGTTTAATGATGGAAAAATGTTTAAAAATTAAAATAGATTTCTAGCTTTCTAAAACTTTCATAAAACTTTCATAAATAAATTTCAAGTTACGCGATTATGTTTTTTTTTTTAACAAAATAAATTGTTAATTGTTAGTATATAGTGAAATTAAAAGATCGTGTGTGTGTGTGTGTGTGTATGTATGTGTGTATATTTTTAAAAACCAGAATGGATTCTTAACTTTCTAAAACAATTTATAACTTTGAAGTCACTCGATCATGCATTTTCTTTTTTCTGGACAATTAAATTAATTATTAATCGTTAATATATATTATAATTAAAAAATTGTGTATATATATATATATTTATTTATTTTTTATGATGACAATATTTTAAAAAACCAGACTGGATTTTTAACTTTCTAAAACTATCTATAACTTTGAAATCACATGATCGTATATTTTCATCTTTTTGACAGCAAAACTAATTTTTTATCGTTAGTATATACATATACATATATATATATATATATATATATATATATATATATATATATAAATTTTATATTATATAATTTTTCTCGTCGTTTATATGGGGTTATTATGGAGTTTTTCTAAAGGATAAAAAACTTATCGCTAATTTATAAGAATGTTTATTCTTCGTTATCGTTTTAATGTGGAAATGCGTTTTCACGACAATAGCTTTTGTTTCTCAGCCATATCGGAGGAGAAGGATAGGAGGCCATTTAAAACAGCTCGGGACGTGCCCGGTCCATTCTCCTTACCTATTCTTGGTACAAGATGGATATTCTCCTGGATCGGGTACTATCGAATGAACAAGATTCACGAGGCTTACAAAGGTAAGGACTTTGGCCTCTGTCTTACGAATTTATTCGCCAACTGGCTTTTCTCAACGATGGGAATAAGTTTAAACCGGGAAAGGAAAAGCATGAGATATTTGAATAAGATTTCTTCGAAGTTTCTTTTGAAAGAAAAAAGTTTTTTCTTTTAAAAGATATTTCATTTGCGAGTTTTTCAATCAATTTTTCTGTCTCTCTCTCTTTTTTTTTTTTTTTTTTTTTTAACAAATCCTTAATCAAATCATGACATATGCATAGATATATTTACTTCTTAGTTATATATTTTAGAAAATTTAATATGCGATTTGGTCAAATCAGATTAGTTCATAATATTTAACCCTTTGCACATATATATATATATATATATATATATATATGTATGTATGTATGTATGTATATGATGTGAAATTATTCTTTTTTTAGTACATTAGAAAGAAGCACTTTCTTATAGCTTAAAAAAATATAAATAATTAAAAAGTTTATTCTTATTCTTAAAGTTTATTCTTATAACTTCTAGAATAAAATAGCATGTTTGTCAATCAATTTCACAAATATTGCGAATTTTAACGAGCTATATAATTTTTATAAAGCAATTGTTTATTAATAAAAACGTTTGTATCTAATTGTCGTATAAAGACCAATACCGAAGACAAAAGAAAAAATTATTTTGACGCGCTTAGGTATGTTAAAACAAAACGAAAAGAAACAAAGAAAGAAAAACAAATCAGATATCAATTAGCAGAGAATAAATTAGAAAAATAATTTTTTACGTGTGCAAAAGGTTAAATTCCAACATCAACAAAGGGAATGTCAATAAATAAAAAAATAAAAAAAGAAAGGAAAAATGACGAAACATTTCTGAGAAAATGATCGAACCTTTCCCCGTTGAGACACGTGAGATCATCGCGTGAATGAACGAGATTGCTCTCGATATCGACCAGCCTATAATCCCTGATTCAAGAGTAGATCTGAATCGACGCTACGGAGGCTTGTGCAAGGAGGAGGCACTGTGGAACTGGCCGGTGATATCGGTATTTTCTCGACGTGATATCGAGCAGATCCTTAGGCGAGGTTCAAGGTATCCTCTTCGTCCACCGCAAGAAGTCATATCGCACTATCGACACTCGCGTCGTGATCGTTACACTAATCTCGGTCTTGTGAATGAGTGAGTATATTACACTAAACATACGTGTTAATTCTTTTAAATGCACATGATTTTTGGTATAAATAAATTTCTAAAAGAAGAAAGAAGAAAAAGAAAATATATATAGTATATTAAAGTAAATATTACATATTTATTATTATAATATTTATTATTAATCATAGATATTAGAAAGGAAATAATAGAAAGATTAAGTCTACACTAAACATACGTCTTAATTCTTTTAAATGCACATAATTTTTGGTATAAATAAATTTCTAAAAGGAGAAAGAAGAAAAAAAAATATATATTATATTAAAATAAATATTACATATTTATTATTATAATATTTATTATTAATCGTAGATATTAAAAAGGAAATAATAGAAAGATTAAGTCTTCGTAAAATTAAAAAAAAAAAAGAAGAAATATTAGTAAACTGTCGTATGTATATGTCTACGCGTTGAATTGATTTGATATACTGTAATTTGTCAACAACAACAACAATAACAACAACAACAACAACAACAACAACAACAACAAAACATGCATTTAAGACTTAATTAGTAACACATTGATCGCCAAAAAATGTTTCAAAATTTATTACAATTATTTATAAGATCTATTTTCATGACATTTATCAAATTTTTTTAGAAATAATATTAAGGATAATATAAATATCGAATAGAAGAGATTAGTTTGGCAATCGATCTGTTGTTTATCATTTAGGTCAAATACAGTATTTCAAATAATTGTTATTCTCTTTTTTTTTGTTTTGTTTTCATAACTTTTCTATGACACAACACATAACACACAACACACATATACACGAACACGCAAACGCACACACAGACAGGGCGAGACTTGGCAGAAGCTTCGTTCTGCTCTCACTCCGGAACTCACGGGAGCCAGCACGGTTCTCGGCTTTTTTCCTGCTCTAAATATCGTCTGTGACGGTTTCATCGAGCTAATACGAAAACGGAGAACCATGTTTGGCATCGCGGGATTCGAAGAACTTGCCTATAAAATGGGACTCGAGAGTGAGTTGTTTCTTTCTTTTTTTTTTTTTTTTTTTTAATATCTTAATAAAAATTCAACAAGTTTTCTTCACACATTTTGATTAATTTCTAAATATATTCCTTATTTATGATTAAAACAGATAAATAGAATACGAGTATTTTATAATTAAAATTCCTGCGTGAAATTAGTTTGCACAGCTATTAGGTTGATTATAAAGTACCGTTATAAGTGAAGAATTCATTTATTGAATTAATTCGACGAATACGATATGGTTTTTTTTTTTTTTTAAATAAAAATACTTAATTTTATTGTTTTGCATAATTATCAAATTAACACATAAATAATTGAAATTTTATTCTAATAAATTCTTACTTACATATAATAACAGACTTATTTATGAATCAAAACTAATATAAATGCCGTGTTTATCGAGACGAAATATGTTTCGCAATTAATATATCGAATCCTACTTTCGTTTTGGTCTGATAATAAGAAAATATTCATTTCTTTTTTTATTTTTTTTCTTTCCTCGTTAAATGTTGGGCAACTAAAAAGATAAAAAAAAAGAAAATAATAAGAATAATAAAAATAAAAAAGCAAAAAACTTGTTGATCACACTTCCACGTTTTTCTACATGATTATAATTATGCAAATTCTTATCGATTATTTCGCTTATTAAGCCCTCGTTTAAAATGAGAACACGGTTCTTAATACATGTAGCAATTTTTCTAATGAACTCGAGAGAAAGATGAAAAAAGGAAAGAAGAGAAAAAAGGAAAAAAAACAGTAATATCTTATCACATTTTACGAAGGTACCTGTACCTTGATTCTGGGTCGGCATCTTGGTTTCTTAAAGCCGGACTCGAGCGACACGCTTACTGCAAGATTAGCGGAAGCAGTTAGGATTCACTTCACGGCCTCGCGAGATGCCTTTTATGGATTGCCGCTTTGGAAGGTGCTACCGACATCTGCTTACAAACAACTGATAGAGAGCGAGGACGCTATTTACAAGTAATTATTAATATGGATGTTTCATCTGCGAATATTTATTTTTTGTCTTTTAATCATAAAGATTTTTATCTTTATTATTATTATTGTTATTATTATTGTTATTATTATTGTTATTATTGTTGTTGTTATTATTATTATTATTATTATTATTATTATTATTATTATTATTATTATTATTATTATTATTATTATTATTATTATTATTATTATTATTATTATTATTATTATTATTATTATTATTATTATTATTATTATTATTATTATTATTATTATTATTATTATTATTATTATTATTATTATTATTATTATTATTATTATTATTATTATTATTATTATTATTATTATTATTATTATTATTATTATTATTACTATTATTATTATTACTATTATTATTATTACTCGTTACTATATTTTACGAGAAAAAGAAAGAATTTTTTTGGTTGAAATTTTTTTTTCCAGCATAATTTCAGAATTAATGGAGACGACGATGTACGAGAAAAGGAACGACGCTCGAGACGAATCCGTGGAGGCTGTTTATCAATCGATTTTACGACAAAAATCATTAGACATAAGGGATAAAAAGGCAGCCATAGTGGACTTTATTGCGGCCGGTATACACACAGTGAGGCCGTCATAATATTCTAGTTTATGATCTCTCTCGTATGTACATACTTATGGAATTTCGATTATAGAAGAATCTATATGTTAATCGAGACGATTCCGATGAATAAATGGACGATCATTCGAATTCTTTTATTATTCCGTACGATCGTTCGAAATGTAGAAACACTCTGACTTTTATAGTAATATAATATAATCGAACTTTCATAAGATTACGTCGAAGAGATCGCATAAGTGAGTGGAAGGATAGTATAAATAACTCGTTTTAGAAGTTCATTAGATAGTCCGTTTTATCTCTCTCTCTTTCTCTCTCTCTCTCTCTCTTTCTCTCTCTCTCTCTCTTTCTCTCTTTCTCTCTCTCTCTCTCTCTCTCTCTCTATATATATATATATATATATATATATATATATATATATATATTCTTTTTATCTTTTTTATTTCTCTTCTTCTTCTTTTATTTTACAATTCGTTTACCATAATAGATTTCTTATATATTATAGGACGATATCGTTAAAAATTTTATGTGATAACACTGACAGCGATTATTATTTATTATTATGTTTAAAATTTTCATTGATTTTCACAGTTGGGTAATACTTTAGTTTTCCTTTTCCACATGATCGGAAGTAATCCAGAAGTACAAGAAACTTTATACGAAGAAACCTGTACATTGGCACCGCGAGGTTGCGATCTGACAGTCGAGGATCTTCGAAAAGCACGTTATTTACGTGCTTGCATCAATGAAGCGTTTAGGTAAACAAGTTTTAACATTTTCATTGATAATATTAATCGAAGAATATGACCGTGTTTATTTGTTCGTCATATGAATTTAGGTTGGTACCAACGGCACCGTGTATCGCAAGAATTTTAGATGAACCAATAGAATTGGATGGCTATCATCTCAACGCTGGGGTAAGTTATTTATTTTCCACGATTCTCTAATTGATAAAGTCAACGATAGTTTGATTACAGAGATTTCAAATACGGTTAGTAACTTAACTAATCGGAACTGTACTTAAAGTCTTCACATTTTGCTATCTTCTTCACCCCAGACGGTAGTTCTCTTGCATACATGGATAGCTGGATTAGACGAGAATAACTTTAAGAATGCGTCCAAATGCGTGCCTGAAAGATGGCTGAAGCCTATGGTACCACATTCGCCATTACTGGTAGCGCCTTTCGGTGCTGGTCGAAGAATCTGCCCGGGCAAACGCTTTGTGGAACTTGCTCTACAACTTATCCTAGCGAAGGTTCGTAATTATATAGTGATATGAGATAGATTATTTTAACCGCCTCTACGAGAGCTGATTTAATTTGATATGCTTCATTTTTTTGTATTATATTTCGTAACCCGACGATCCCTTTTTTGTTATCTTTCTTTTTTTTTTTCTTTCGTAATCTTCTCGAGATAATTTTGTTTCAATTTTAAATAAATTTTGTTTAATTTGTATGGGTCAAAAAAAGAAAAAATAAAGAAAAAATGAAGAAGAAGAAGAAGAAGAAGAAGAAGAAGAAAAAAGAACAGAAAAGAAATTGATTCAAACGAGACAAAAAGTGATTTCGAAACGTTCAAATATTAGATCTCTTCGTTTTTTTTTCTACACATCAATCCTTTTTTTCTCCATAATCAACAAATTTATATCATTGAATTTCGTTTCTTTGATAAGCTAGAACATTATGTAAAGGAAAATGTGTCGACCTAATTATTAAAAATAAAAAAGAAAAAAAATATACATATATATATACATATATCGACAACCATTAAATCTCAACGATAAAAAAAATGATCGTGAAAAAAAATTTTGTGTTGATCAGAATATTTTTAATTTTAAATCAAACAAATTCCTTCGTTTGACATTTTTTTCGAGATTGTCGAGAAACAACGAAGATATTTCAAATTTTTGAGTTAGGTGAAACACCCTGTGTTTCACCTATATATATATATAGGTGAATATATATATATATATAGGTATATTTAAATATCATAAGAGGAAGTTAGTAATTTTTCTTTTTTTTTTTTTTTTCAAACTTTCGCAGATCGTTCGAGAATTCGAAATCATAGTAGTTGATAAACTCGATCTACAATTCGAGTTTATTCTCGCCCCGAAAAGTCCGGTCTCACTCGGTTTTCGAGATCGTCTGGAGGTGGTATGAAAAGTGATCGAACAATTAGAAGACCAAACGCCTTGCCAAATCGCGTTTTAATCGTATAAATTTACGCGTACACGTTTAGATATATATATATATATATATATATATATATATATGTATACATATATATGTATGTACGTATATGTATATACATATATGTTATACGTATGTATTGTATATTCAGCGCGAACATCACGTTTAAGCATTCGACGTTAATCATTTTCATCGATTGATCTATCGAGAATCCTTTTTTCCATTTTTTTTTTTATCTTTTTGCTAGCACGCAATATTTTTAACCTATTGCACTCGATGAACATTATCAGTCAGTCACAATTCTAAATATCAACGTTTTCTTAGTGTTTCTCCTCTTTTTTTTGTTTTTTTCAACTGAATGAAATACGAATTAACAATAATAACAAAAGACAAAGCGAGAATACCATCTAGAGTGCAAAAGGTTAATTTCTAAGAGCATTTTACTCGAACATTAAATTATCTATTATACGGCTAATTAGGATCGTCTTATTTTTTTCAAACATTGACGTACATATGTATGGTATGTATATGAATGCAATGATATCATAATAATTAAAATTATTTAGAATCGTCGTTCATCATTCGTGTTATTAAATCGAAATCGTTCGTTTTCTATTTTTTTTTTTTTTTTTTTCTTACATTTCCATTTGTTTTCTTCTCCTACTTCTGCTTCTTCTTCTTCTCCATCTTATTTTCTTTTGTTTCTTTTTGTTTTTTTTTTCTTTTTTTTTTTTATCAAAGTAAGACGATCCTAATAACTAACATAAGTCTAATGTATATGTACGTCGTCACGAGTTAATGCGAGATTTTGATTTGCGATAAATGTAAGAAGATTATGCGTCGTAAGCGAAGTGTAATTAACAGAGAGGGAGATAATGAAAAAGGAAAATATAATGAAAAAAAGAAAAAAAAAGAGAAAAGTAAAAAAGTAAAAAAAAATCGTGAAGGAAGTTGCCCATCGTTATCGTTAAGGGCCGAGGAAATCATTCTCAAGGACTTTCATTGCATCAAAGTGATCTCATTACCACGAGGAGATCTCGTCTCTAAGGTATTTCATTTTTTGTCACTACACGATTTTCAATTTTACTTATACGGTATACCCTCAGCGCGAGAATTTATCTGTATGTGTGTGTATGTATATATATATATATAATATATATATTAAAGTATGTATAGATATAATGTTACTCGTTTATCGTAAGAATAAACATGTTGAGAGTGTCAAGTGCAATATATATACATATATATAAATATATATGTGTATATATTATATATATATATATATATATATATATATATAGAAGTAACCTATGATGTGTCCATCTTATGTATCATATTTTATAAGCTTGTTTATGTGCAAACGTTGCAACTACATATGTGTTCTTCTCTCATAATCCAAATAACAAACAAACAAACAAACAAAAAAAAAAAGAAAAAAAAAAGGGAAACAAAATATAAATATTTATTTTAGCCGTTCAACATCGTCATTTCTACGATAAACAATGTGTAAGCATTTATTTCAGATACTGAAGGATGTAGTATACCATAATATTGTTATCGGCGATCTCTTTCTCTCTCTCTCTCTCTTTTTCTCGATAATGTATCCGTCATGTTACAATCTAATAACGAGCATCTTTTACAAATCGTTTATTTATGTTAACAATACAAATGATATTGTATCGCACAGTACGTTAGTCGAAACATATGTTACAGTTTATTATAAATTCTAGATTATATATCTGGGTGACTGAAAGGAAAGCTCCTAATCTTATGCGAATATAAGCGCCCACGGAGCTTTCGATAGAAATACTCGAAATGTTCCTTAACAGTTTCCTTGGTAATAATGATTTTACAACGAGTTAAACTGTAAATATATTTGATTATTTTCTCGTATACAAAAACATTTCGATGATCCTCCTTCGTCGTTATAATAATAACATTAGTTCGCTAAGATAAGAAATCGTATCTCTCTCTCTCTCTCTCTCTCTCTCTCTCTCTCTCTTTTTCTTTTAATATTTTTTTTTATCGTACGACGATAACTCGAATCATTACGTATCGTGATATATAATAATGTTCACGAATTTCTGGTCCTTTAGAAAAAACTTAACGTAAAGATTAATTCTTATTAAAAAATAACATTCATTTGATCAAGCTTTTGATACTTTTCGGAAGATTCGGTATAGAACCTTTACTCGCACTGGAAGCCGTAGGTCTCATAAAACTATGATTCTTCGTGCCGGCACGAGGTTGTAATAATCGGCTCTTGGTGGGTGCAACCTTTTCACCACCAGGTTGACAGGATATCGTTGATTGTTGTCCGATGCTACTTCCACTGCTACTGCTACGAGAAGCGATCGTTCGAGGTTTGTTCACCTGCTTTGAGATCGTATCAATTATCGCCTATAAATCATAATTATCTCATATATAATACTTACATAAGATAACTAATTAGATTTTTTTTACTTACATTATTCGTCTTTCTAACATTCCTTGCTACAGGACCAACGCTGCTACCACTGCTACTGCTCCTACTGGCAGGAATCCTAGTTACGGCTATTCGTGGATTGGTACGTCTCTTATCGTTCTCTTTTTTTACGGTTGGCGGTAGGGGTGTATTTGAAGGACTACTTTTCCTGAGGTCATTAGTCAACGCACGAATTGCAGACGTGTAGCTACGAAGATGAGCATGAGAGGGCGCCAAATTTCTTACAGTATTAACAGAGGTAGCACTGTTCAATGAACTTCTAGAGCTACGAAGACTGCTACGAGAACCAGAACGTTCGACCTCATTTCTAATATTCGACGCCATTACAGTAGGATTTCTTTTCAATGATTCGACTTTCCTATTATTTTCACGTTTCATATTAGCCGTACGTTTTGGTAGGAAACTTTTTTCGTTGTTCGTCCCTCTAACTGGGACGGTCTTTGCAAAAACATTTTTGGCTGGTTCCTTAATAATATGTCGTACATCCACTTCTTCTTCTTCTTCGTCGTTAGGTCGACATTGAGTTACGATCGTCCCGGTATAACGTAATTCAGCTGGGGAATATCGTGTAGAGTCGTGAGCGTCAGTTTCATAATTCCCTGATGACGTTTCCTGACTCAAAGATTCCGAAACTAGACTTTGGGTCTCTTCGAATCCTTCGTCATTCAGTTCCTGATCTCTACCCTTTACAGTCGTCCCCAAAGATAACGGTGATGCATTCGTGACATTTATGTCAGGAATAAACCTATTTCTAAACATGGAGCTTTGTTTAGGAGGATCTTCCATCGTTTGGATCACCTCATTGGATACAGTTTTACGATCGGTATCCACGTTTGAAGAGAGCTCGTTCATATCCGTTTGATCGATCGTGATTATGTGATCTTCTACGATCTTACGATCTGATACGGTTTGTTCACAATTTAGATTCCTTATAGGACTTTGATTGATCTGACTAGGTGGACTGCTAGTTACTCGAATAGCTTCCTTTACCTGACTTGGATCTATCATACTTCTGTGACGTTCACGACTACTTACGGCTCTTTCGGCTAAGATCGTCACTGGTTCCCTTGGTCTTGATTCTTGCATCACTGGACTCAAAACTGTATTGGTAACAGCTACCACAGGAGGTGGTTGGCTAACAGGAAGTCGAGAGTTTCTCTGAACGTTCGAACGTGATAAATGTTGAAGATCTTCCCCTGATCGAGCGATCTCAGCCAATGCAGCATCAATCTTCTCGGTCGTTGTTGTTTCTGAATGTTTCAATTTCTCCTGCCAGACTCGGAGCATAGCATCTTCTTCCTGTCCATCTTCAGTCAACGACAATGTACTTGGTCGTTCCGTTGATTTCTCTTCGAAGATCTGCTGACTTACTGGATCTTCTTTTTTCGTATCTTTTTCCGTAGGATCGGACATTTTTTTATATCTTCTTGTTCTTCTCGTGGCCGAGTATCTATCGAAATTTCCTTAAAGAAAAATAATATATTTGTGTTAAATAATTCATACTATCCACCATCAAATCGCATTAGAAAGTGATCGTTATTTTGCAAAAACTGAATTTATATTCAGTACAGTCATAGGATAAAGATAATGAATATTAAAAACAGTTCACAGAGACGATAAGTTATATCAAATTACGGTTAGTTAATGATGCAAAGAATAAATAAATCAGTGTCAAAAGAGAGATTATCGAAACGAGTTAACCTACCGGTACCAAGATCAGCATTAACACTAACAGGTTTCAACGAAACAGTCTTCGATTCTCGACTTTGAAGAGAACTACTACATCTTTCTCGTTTACATGGTTCTTTCTCGACCGGTTTAACCTCCTTCGGTGGACTGATAAGTCGTCTGGTTGCCGGTGGTGTCTCAATATTATCCGAATCAATTTCAATCTTGTCACTGATGTTGCCGTTCTCATCATCAGAATTTTTCTTAACGAGTTTCGAGAATCTTCTTGTTGGAGTTTGCGAGCCTGTATAAGGTTGTCGAAGATAAATGGTTAGTTCGTCCTGAGTGTTCGCATTCACCGTCTCGCTGATCTTGTTCTTCTTTCTGTCCTCTTCTCTGATCGCCTATATAATGCGTTATCATAAATAGTTTAGTTTCGAACTTATATATATACATATATAATCACAAAATATTATTACATAACACATAGAATATATTTCAAGGTAATCTTTATAAAGGATAAAATAAGGTAACAGTGTAACATATAATTTTTCTTACATACTTGTAATGGACTAGGAGCAAGGATATTTTCAGTACTGAGTCTGGATCTTAGCCTACGAGAGTAACGTGGGTCAGTCTCTTCCATGCTATTTGGTACGTTCAAACTCGACTTTCGCCAAGGTGATTTATCTTTCTGCGATGGGTTCGGTTGGGCTTCTGAAAAGAAGTGGAAATACTGGAATATCTCGTGGAACTTGTATTCCAATCGGAATGATTATAATGATAACAAAAAAAAAAAATGATTTACCTTCGATGGCTTCCATCGTACGCATTACATCCGTTTTCTCAACGGATGGCCGCCAGTCATAAACTTCGGAATAACCTTCGTGCATAGAATCGTCTTCAACCAGGGTATTTCTGATGGAGTTCTTGCCTTCACTTTCTGTATATATTGCATATATATATAGATAAGATCGATCGATTACAATGTTTACCGAGATTGAATTGAATCAAATTTTATTTTTAACATTAACTTACCTGAGTCTTCGAAGGACCTACGGTTTGCTTGACGCAATTGTCTGGCCTTTCTTTGAAGTTCTTCTCCCGCACGATCTTCCTTCTCGTTTTCTGACAGCCAAGCCTCGATTTTTTGCCTCCATGCTTTCCTGTATTATATAAATATATCATTATTTTTATCTTTCATATCGCGCAATAATCCTTTGAAGGAAATTCGTTAGAGAGAGAGAAAGAGAAAAAAAATAAAAAGAAAAATTTATGAAGCAAAAAAACGATCATCCTACCCTGGCTTTGCTTCCTCTTCTTGCAAAAATGGCTTGCTCTCGGCTAAAGGTGATGGCGAACTTGGTCTTTCTCGATCAGCCGAAAAATCGGCGTTTAATAAATCGCCTCTTCGTGCTTGACCGCGAGCTCTTCGCGCCCACGATCGATCTATTTAAAAATTTCGATTGATAAAGCGTCTTGTTTCATTAATAAAATTGATAATAACGACAATATTCGAATACATACACTTTTATATTTACATGATATAATGTGTTAAAAAAAAAAAAATTCGTGTAAAAGAATATCTATGTATCTGTGAAAAACATAAGAATCTTTTTGAATCTAAAAAAAAATTATATCAATAGATCATATCAATAGCCACATTAAAATCTGATCGTTTATACGTTCTTGTACTTTTCATTTCATATAGATTGAACATGTTATATAAAAATTTATTATATAAGGTAAATTATCATTGGAAAAGAACATTATTTTACTAATTCGTAAACACAAAAAGTAAGCAAAATAATATGAGTTTAAACAAAATAAAGATTTTATTCGTTGTTATTTTCTAATAATAAACGCATAAGTTTGCGTAAGAGCGGTTTTAATTAGAATCCAAAACAATGTGAGGATGAATAATGCGAAAAAAAATTTCTTTTCCTTACAATTTCGATCGGAACGTCAGAACATTAAATAAAAACAGATCGTGTAAAAAGAAAAAGAAAATATTTCTTCTGATTCGTGTTAAATCGAAATCATGCGGAAGGAATTAGTGTAAAATTAGAATTATAGATTATCATTATAATAATTATGTGGATTAACGTTATTGATAAAATTCATAGAATGACACAAAAATTCAAATAACAAGTAAATTTACATGCAAATTACAGTCGATAAGATAAATAAAAAAAAAATTTTTTATAATGAAAGAAAATAAAATTGAAAATTTTTAAATTGAAAAAAAAAAAGAAAAAAATGAGAAGACATAGATACGTATGTACGATGATTAAATGAAATAATAATTTTACATTTACGTGTCATACCTAAGCTGCCCCATGATTTTCTTTCTCGTGTGTTCTCCTGACCCGAAGTTCGGAGAAAATCCATTAAATTACCATCATCGTCTTCGCACGGTATTCGACTCCTTCTTCGACGAAGGGTACCGTTAGGTGTTATGTCTGAAACATTAAAATTCCAACTTTAATGTAAAGAAAAGAAAAGAAAAGAAAGAGAAAGAAAAAAGAAAAAAGGATAGAAAAAAAAGAAAAGAAAAAAAGAAGGAAAAAAAAAAGAAAAAAACACTAATCATTTTTATAAACAATAATTAATAAACCTGGCGAATAAGTATCTTCTTTGGTGGACTGTTGTTCAGGACCTCCAGAACACGAGCCTAATCTTCGTCGTATATTTGGTGAACCGGTAATAGAAACATCGTCGTCCGAGGTAACAACACCGTTTTGTAATCTTTTGATCTGAAATAAATGTCAAACAAAAAATAAAGTACAAAAGAACAAAGAAAAAAAAGTTCTATCTAATATTTTCATGTTCATTAATATTAATTTTGATAACAATAACAATCTACCTTTGCTTCGCTACGACTGTAACTTCTTTGAGGTAAGCCAGTATGGAGATCAAGAAGACCATAATCCATCAGATTACATTCAGATTCAGAGTTAGGTGTTTCTGTTTGATTACTCACTGAAAATGTTTTAAAATGAAAAAGTACAAGTATCTAATATTGCCGATTGTATAACGTTAAATAATATTTCAGAACTTACTGTTTTCAATATTTCAATATTATTTTATTTTTTTATATTTTTTTTTTTTAATAAATTTTCTGGTATTACTTATTAATATATGTTATTTATAGTATTACGATAGTAATAGTATAGTATCAGGAATTGGCCGATAACTATTGTCAAAATTTTCTACTAAATTTATAATATTTTTTTATTGATTTATTATGACACTACAGTGTATTATATCATAATAATAACAAAAAATAATTGAAAATTCCGATATTGATATAATATAGTATAAGAATAATATATAATATAATATAAATTATATTATAGAAATAATATACGATTGATAATATCAGAATTTTCTATTTAATTGTCTTTCTCAATATTTTCTATTAAAAGTAGTAGTATAAAAATTCTATACTTTGAAAATTTTTTTTTCACATTTTATATAACAGAATAATATTATACTATGATAATAGTATAATTCTTTTTTTTGTGTTAGCCGATAAGTAATATCAAACTTTTTAATAAAAAGTATTGACTACAGTGTTATTTATATGAACACTGAAAGTAATGTAAATTCCAACAATAGTTATCTCTTTTAATCAATCCAATTATAAATAATACAATCGAATTTTTGATAAATAACTTACGTAATCTTTTCCTAGCCATTAATTGTTCTTCACGTTGCTTTCGCCTCGCTAATACCTGTTCCTCTTGAATCCTTCGCCTTTCGTTTTCCGCGACAGCCTGATTAAATTTTTGACAAAACTGATGGAATACCCTAAAACATTCCTCTATTTTAAAGGCATTAATGTCCTCGCAGAAAAATTCTGCCAATGTTCGTCGAACGTTTTCCAACTCTTCTATGTCTCTTTTTAATTGTGCCATTTCTTGTTCAGCCATCTGCAAATTTGATGACTCGAGATTAACATATCTAATTATTTTTTGGATTAATGAATACCATAATATTTATATAATGTATATATATACATAACATATATATATATATATATATATATATATATATATATATATATATATATTAATGTAAATTTACCTGTAGAAATTGTGCCATCTGTTCTTGAATATCTATTTCGGTCGATGGTAATTGAATTTGATTCTTGATTTTCTTTATTTTGGTGTCTAATGTATTAAACTCGTTGTTTAATTGTTCGATCGTCGTTCTTAAAATTAAAAAAAGAAAAAAGAATATGAGTTAGTAATAAGACATTCTTATAATATATTTTTTTTATCGTTTAACAATATTTACTTTGTCGCTCCTTCCAAAGCACTCATGTCCTTAGCAAAATTCAGCAAATCCTTTCGTTTTCTCTCAGCTTGCTGATTTGAAAAAAAAAGAAAAAAAAAGGGAAAGAAAGAAAAGAAAGAAACAGTGAAAAAAGATAAGTAAACGAAATTATTAATGATCATTAATATTTTTTGTTTTTTATTATCTTACCAAAGCTACGTAATGTATTAAATTCATTCCCGGTTTGTTCGCACGAATTTCGGTTAATTTCTGTAAAGAAGACAATTTAACTCCAGCTGCATTTCCTGCATAGCCACCCTGTATATAAATAAACATCATCAATCTTCGTAAATAAAATTACGATATAAAATTACAATGATTAATAAGAAATTATTAAAATTTACCGAATTTAGAAAGTTTCCAGCGACTAAGACCATATAAAGAACTTCATGAAGCGGTTTGTTAGTCATAAGATCCTCACCAGCAAGAATCATTGAATTTATACTCGGTTCGAGATAACTCATATTAGCAGCAAATTCTTCCTTCAAAAGCATACACTCGATTCGTAGCTTGTAACTAATCAAAATAAAAATAACATATATTTGCATCTAATAATATATAAAAGAAATTAATTAATTTCCGTGAATAACACGTAGATATATAATCTTATAATGATTTTATTTCGAGATCTTACTTAGGTACTTGAATAAGTTGAAGAAAAAATTTTTCAGCGTTTCCAAGCTTCGATTTGTCACCATCGAAATTTTTCAACATTTCCAATTCATCAACCTCCGGTAGTATCTTTAACAGACCACGTAACTTTTCCGCGCCGATGTCATCATGTCCGCCATCTTTTATCAGTTGAATTATATCTTCGTTCGAACTTAAAGAAAAAGAAACAACGTATAGAGATATATGTAAGTACGATTGTGTTATTAATAAGATTTTATCCACTGAAATTATTATTTACCTTCGAAATTGTTTAAGAAATATATTGACGTTCAGACTTCTTTTTCCATCGAGCAGGGCAATCTAAAAAGAAAAAAAAAAAAAGAAAAAAAATAAACAATAAATAAATAAACAAGATCGGAGATATTAATCGATTGGTCCTCTAGAAATTATTTTACCTCGGTTGGTTCTCGTCGACGTTTCTCAGCGTCCATGCCTGTTCCGTATGTCGAAGAACAAGTTACCGGTGGCATCATCGGTGGTACTTGTTGACAGAATAAACCTTCCATTTCAGCCCAATCTAAATCAGCATTTGGAAGATTTTGATGTTCGTTAGCAACTAACGACCATATATTTCGCTTGCCAATCACCTGTCGATCAATAAATAATTATACGTTATATTTGATCTAGCGAGAATTTCAAATATTCAAATTTATTTCTACGGTGAGAAATTTCAATATTCAAATATTGAATTAGTCAATAATCTGGAAAATAACATCGGAATTTTTAATATTTAATATTCAAACAAAGAACCTTAATATTTTTTATTGAAAATTCCAGTCTTATTATTGATGCAATTCAATATTATAATATTACTGTTATACTATTGTTATTTGTTATCATTGTTGTTGTTTTATAAAATATTAAAAATTCCTTTGAATTAATTATTTACCAATCGAAATATTTCCTAATGATAAGAATTTCAATATTAATAAAATATTTCTCAATGGTGATAAACACTGATATTCGAATACCTTCTTTCTTCTGGGTGAGAGAATTTTAGGAAAAAAAAAATAAATAAAAAAATAGAAATAAAAAAAAAAATTAAAAAAAATATAATCTACTTTTTAACGAGATATTCAGAGATATGAAAAAAAATATATTTACCTTATGATTAGGAATCTTGTTCCAATTGATGGTTTTCATTTTAGTCTTAGGAGTTGGTGTCTCCTGTTGAGGAAGTAATCTCGCATGATTGTTGGGTACTTCAGGAGTAGGAGCACGAGTAACCTGTGGCACGTGCAACGGCGGTGGCAAAGGTGGTTCCATTGGAGCATTCGAGTTAGTCGGAATAATAAAGAGTGGTGGGGGAGGAGGTGGTGGCAATACAAGACCACTGCTAGGGGGTGGATTAGGCGGAGTTGTTACTGACGTATTCGTTGCTGATGTCAATGTTGGTGCAGTCGTATTGCTCACCGGAAGTGAAGCTTTTCGAGACGTACCGCACGTCTGATCGTTTCCTCGGCAATGACAGCATAGATTATTCGTCTGTAGAATAGTATTAGTATGTTTAAAGATATTCTACATCTTGCATAATTAATAAAACGTCTCGTCAATCGCTACGTCAATTTAAATTTAATTTGTTCGATAATTATTCTGTCGTTCCGACTTTAATCAAATCGTTTTAATCGGTCGCTCGTGAGCCTGAATCATAAAATTGCAATTATGAACTTACGAAACGGTATTGACAATTCTCGATGGACATCGTCGCGAAATTTCTGGCCCATCTTTTCTGACGTAACAAAATCACGCGTTATTTTAGCGACGACAAAGTCCAATTGTGCAATCGGCGAAAGTTCGAAAAGAACAGATATGCGGCATGGATAGAAATCGAAAAATTGAAAGTAAAAGAAAAAAAAAAAAAAAAAAAAGAAAAAAAGAAAAAGAAAAGAAAAAAACGAACGTCTCGTGAAACGCGTCCTAATAAAGATTTTAACAATTTATACTGACTTGAAGACTAGGCGATCTCAGTAATTTTGTAGCGTCCTCTCGACTTTCCAATAACGTTGCACGATGGACCAATGTCTCTGCTGTGTCCCACGCTAGATCACTCGCAGCATCTTTCGGATCCAGTCGCAACAGATGCTGGAGGATGCTTAAGAATGGTATTTCCTGTGGGGTGTCTGCGATCTGAAAAGTGTTCTGTGTTTTATTAAAACTTTTCTTTGTACTTTATTATTAATAAATATTCTTTCTATTTATTTATATTTAATTAATCGTTTTAATTAACTAATAAAATATGATTTAATTTAATTATTAATAATATCAATCATTTTAATTGATATTTAATTGATTCATTCAGTTTATTATTCAAGAATTTTTTCACATTACAATTCGTTATATACCGCGATATTTTTAACATTGATTTTATTATATTTTTATTGAAATTTATCGGGTACATTAATATATTATTATTAATACATATACAAATATTTGTTATATATAAATTATTAAATATATAATAATAATAAATTAAATATTTTAATAATGTAATAAAATGCAATGTCTTTTCTTTTTTTCTTTTTTTTACTTTTCATATCTTCCCATATCGCTAAAAGAAAATATTCAATTCTTATTACTTTAAGGAAAAGGAAAAGAGAGAAAAAATTCGTTAAATTCGAAAGATACCATCCAAGTATATAAATTTACAAACGAAACGAAAATAATTGATAATAAATATCACTAACCTGTCCAAGAATAGCATAAAATACATCAACGTGGGAGGACAAATCGATTTCCGGTGGTCCGTTGTTCGATAGTACTTCGTCGCTCTCGCGTTGATCGTCGAAAACATCCAATTGCACTCTGAGATCCGGAGCGTGGCTTTTCCTATAAGAACAATCGTCATCTTCCTGATCCGTGAACATTTTAAGCCTTTACATTTCGTCGCTCGCGCTATTTCCGACTAAAGGGACGTGTGCTTTGGAACTCGTGTGGCTTTCTTTAGAAATTCGAAATTTCCTACGACGAAGAGAAATCACTGTCACTTTTCTTTTTCCTTTTTTCCTTTTTTCTTTTATCTTTTTGTTCGTCCTCTCCCACGCTCAAGAAAAAAAAAAAGATTCGTAGATCCTTCCCTGCCTTCCCTTTTTGTCTTTCGAGAATGAAGGTAATAAAAGAATGAGAATAAAAAAAAAAAAAAAAAAGAAAGAAAGAAAAAAAGAAAGAAATATAAAAGAACAAAACGAAGGAAAGAAATCTCAATTGATTTTCTTTACTATACAATATTATTCGCCGTGTGTAAGGTGTCTAATGAGAGACGCGCGAGTCGAAACAATGGCGCTTCCGTTCGAAAAGCATTCGGCCCGTTATTCGTTTCTTCCTTTACGTAGTGGGAGTGTCGGTTACGTGTTTGTCATGACGTTTAAACTTTACCACGTCTCTTACCCCGTCACGATACACCATCTATCTAACATCGAGTAACTATATATACATATACTCTTTTAAATCTCTTTGAATACAAGGGGCCTTGAGAAAAAGTTTTTATCGAAACGAAACGAAACGAATAGAAAAGAATTGAATCGAATTGCGATGAGAGTTTTCGCGCGTAACGTGGGGAAAAGTGAAAACGCAGGAAAGTTCGTAATTCACGCTATGATGGTTCTTAACAATAACTACAATTTCACGATACGTCTTTTACGAGGTGAAAAGAAGAAGAAGAAGAAGAAAAAAAAAAGAAGTAAAGTAAGATTAGAAATAGATTAGGAACTTGTTTTAAATTTTAAACTAGTCGTCTCGTTAAATGAAAGATAAACACAATAGAACGGAAATATTCGAACTTCGAAGAACGTCATTGGCGATAAATTTCAATCAATGTATCTATCCAATAAACTATAAATAGATATTAATCATTTAATTAATTATATTGATCATTTTAATCGTAATAATGTGCATTATAATTTAAATAATTATATAAAATTATTATCATTTAATTATTGTGATTGTAATCACTATCATTGAAAAAAAAGAAGAAAATAAAAATTATTGTTATAATAATTAATACTTAAAACGGACAATTCTTATATCGCTAATTATTGTAATAATCATTTTAGTCGTTTTATGCTCACGTTGTTTCAACGGTTACGACAAAATGACATAATAAAGTAAATTCAAAAAACAGGGTTTGGTATGACGGGAAACTTGTTCGAATGTTTAAATAAATGTGACGTCAGATGAAAGCTAATCCGCAATGAGCTATGGAATATTTGAATGTGAGAGAGTCGAAGAGTTTATCGATCGGCGTTTTCGTATTGGACGTCAAATATTTAGCGCGAAATTTGAATCGAACTGGTATAAGAAAAATATATTGGATTGTATAGCAATAACAATCATTATATATCGTGTCGTCAGACACATTTGTTATCACATTAATAGAATTAAATTAATGTTTTTAAATACGACAAATAGCGAATTGTCAATTGTAAAGTATGATAATTAAAAACAAGAAAAATCAATGGATTTTCATTTCAAATAAGAAACTCGTTTAAATATTCAAACAAATTATTATACATATATCGTCAATTGGTTCAACTAATTCGTGAGAGCGAGAATATTTAAATATGGAGAACGATCGAATTCATCGATTGTTTTCTTCTTCCTCTTTTTTTTTCTTTTTTTTCTTCTTTTTTTTTTTCTTTTTTTTCTTCTTTTTTTTTTAATCATTCAAACGTACCTCGGCGCCAAATTTCAATCGAGTCCAATCATGAAACATA